>NC_087548.1:4870301-5136301 GCF_963921805.1 Phalacrocorax carbo | reverse complement strand
CATGCCCAACAGAGCCAGTTACAGTCGGCTCCAAAACAGACCCAAAGCTGCCCAAAGCTGAGCCAGTCAGTGACATTGATGGTGCCTGTGTGATAACATATTTAAGAAAACACTGTGCAGGAGCTGTGAGAGAGAGGAGTGAGAAAAATGGGAGAGAAACAACCCTGCAGACACCAAGGTCAGTGAGGAAGGAGGGGGAGGAGGTGCTCCAGGTGCTGGAGCAGAGATTCCCCTGCAGCCTGTGAAGAAGACCATGGTGAGGCAGGCTGTGCCCCTGCAACACATGGCGGTCCACGGTGGAGCAGATATCCAACCTGCAGCCCATGGAGAGGACCCCACACTGCAGCAGGTGGATATTCCCTAAAGGAAGATGCAGTCCATGGAGAGCTCACGCAGGAGCAGGCTTTTTGGCAGGAACTGTGGCCTGTGGGGGGGCCATGCTGGAGCAGTCCATTCCTGTAGGACTGTACCCCGCGGAAAGGGTCTATGCTGGAGCACGTTGTGAAGGACTGTATCCTTTGGGAGGGACCCCATGTTAGAGCAGGGGAACATTGTGATGAGGAAGGAGCAGCAGAGACAAAGCATTATGAACTGATGGCAATCCCCATTCCCTGTCCCCCTGCAACGCTCAGGAGTGGGGGGAGGAGGTAGAGGAGTCAGGAATGAAGGAGTGAAATTGAGCCTGGGAAGAAGGGAGAGATGGGAGGAAGGTGGTTTTAGTTTTGTCTTTGTTTCTCACTATCCTACTCTATTTGTAATTGGCAATAAATTAAATCCATCTTCCCCAAACTGAGTCTGTTTTGTCCATGATGGTAACTGGTGAGGGATCTCCCTGTCCTTATCACAAACTATGAGCTTTTTAATCATATTTTCTCCCCTGCCCTGTTCAGGAGGGGAAGTGTACTCGTTTTGACTGGGATAGAGTTAATTTTCTTCACTGTAGCTGGTAAAGTGCCGATGGCACACTGATGCTTTAAGTATTGGCTCAGTGTCGCTAAGTAGCGCCTATAGTAGTCAGGGACCTTTCCAGCTTCCCATGCTCTGCCACGTGGGCAGGAGGCTGGGAGGGGCGGGGCCACAGCCAAGTCAGCTGACCCCAACTGGCCAATGGGATATTCCATATCATATAACGACATGACCAGTACATTAACCGGGGCAGTTGGCACGCGGGGGGGCAGTTGCGGCCCAGGGACTGGTGGTGTCGGGTCAGCGGGCGGTGAGCGGCTGCGTCACGTGCGGTTTGTTTTGGTTGTTCATTCCCCCTTCCCCCTGCCCCAGGTTTCACCTCTCTCATTATTTTCCTTTCCATTGCATTATTATTGTTGTTGTTATTATTATTGTTTTATTTCAATTATTAAACTGTTCTTATCTCAACCCACGAGCTTTACCCTTCTGATTCTCTCCCCCATCCCGCTGGTGGGGGAGTGAGCAAGCGGCTGGGTGGGGCTGAGTTGCCGGCTGGGGCTAAACCACAACAGGGAGTCAGAAAGCAGCTTCGTGGGCACCTGTCATGAGGAGGAACAAATGCAGTACGTGGTCCTGATTGCCAAAGAAAAGGACTACCACTGAGATCTGTTTTTATAAAGAATTTTACAGAAAATGAACATGAGGAACTTAGCATGCCATTTCAAAAATGTACTGAGCAAGCTAACACCATGACACAGTCTGAAGTTTTTACTTCAGAAAAAGTCCCTTTGGAAAGGGTCCCCACATCCATGTCAAGAGGCAAAATTAGCCATAAGTGAAGCAGAAAAACACAGAATAACAACAGGGAGGCTGCAAATCTCATTACCGAGATTTTAACTATAAAACCTACCTACAGTTTACTTGTACAGAAAGAGTAACAAGATTAGCAAGATGTTAAATTCCTGCCTGCACTATGGACCTAAAAGACTTCAGCATGTGAATACAATAGTGTTCTCATACCCAAAAGGGTAAGTAGCTCTCTGAACAGAAAGCAATAGAAGTGACTGTCCACATGTGCACCATTGCCCTTCCAGATGGGCAGACAGTGAGCCCCAGTGAGGGAACAGACAATTGTTAGGAACTGCAGCAATTTCAGCCAATCGGAATCGGGTATTGTCTACCCAATCCTATAACTGACATGGCGCTGGTCAGGGAGAGACCTGACAGAGACGCCACAAGAGGCCTTAGGAGCACCTAAGAGCAAACAGTGGGGACCCCGAGCCCTGCACCCAGGCTGCATATTGTACAGCTAGATCTGCTACACTGACCCATCCAACTTCCTACTGGTTCATGCAGGATCATGCCGTCTCCCCTGTGGAACAGGGAGGTCATGTTAGAAACCATTATGCTGACCCACCCAGCTTCTCTCTTGGACTATGTTGTCCCTCCCATGGAACAGGGAAGTCATATCACTTGTTAACATTACTTATATCTGCAACTAAATGTGCTTTAGTATCTGAGCCCATTTAGTCTCCACACTGTCAATTCAGTCTCAAATTATGACAACAATGAATTACTGCAGTTTGCTGGTATGCTTACCGGAAAACCAAAGGAAGTCTTAGTGATTCAGTAAGGGGTGGAGAGAGCCAATATTTCCACAAGTGCCTAAAAAGCAATTTTGCCATCCTGAAAAATTTATCCAGAGTGTAGGGACAATGACTCACACAAACTGTCAACTCTGCTGAAAGTCATCACCTCTTTCAAAAGGGCCTACATATATGAAAGGAACTCATGATCTCCACTACAATGGAACACAGAAAATGTGGTTTCATACATGCCTGGATACCATAGGTTCATACACAGGGGACAAATATATAAAGAAACCCCCCTGCTGAAGTAAAATGAACATTCACGTTTTATATGCCACATAGAAACTGTGAAATGCGTGCCAAGAGTCCTAACAGAAGAGAAACCATGATACTTTCAGAAAGAAAAAAAATATTTAAAATTAAGGTTCTCATCCAGTTACATAAAAACTTATTTGGAAGTAAAATTATGCTCTAGCTATTTGTAGATACTTTAAGAGCCATCAATGGACATGGACACACCAGCTAAACACTAAAAACAACCCACCTAAAACAAGCAATAAGAACAAATCAGAACAACGCATGTAAATGTTTAAGTATTAGAAACAGAGAAGCAGTTGAAAAATTAGAGGGGGAAAAAAGTATTTAAAAAAAACCCCATAACTAGACAAATCTAATACAAGTATTTAAATGCTTGCAAAATCAGACTTGGAGATGAAGGGAAAAATCTTGCTTAAGAAAAGCAATAGACTTGCTGGTTTGAGTGCACTGAAAAGTAAGCGTATTATATCTGCAAAGTACTAATATAGAAATATCTCCGTGACCACGGGGAGTGAGGCAGATAAAATTGAAAACATCACACTTTCCTGGTAAATCCATACTAGGACATAAACTAGAGAGTCAGATAGATTAGCATCTATATGACAAAAGAAACTCATCAAGGAGATGTTTTAACTCCTGAGTTCAGAGCAAACATGGAGTGAGGGCAGATGATCTCAATGAGTATTTAAAACCTCTGGGGGAAAATGGGAATGTAATATCAAGTAGAAACCCAGGGCATTACAGATCTGTCAGAAGTCCTAAAGAGACTGAAAGGAAAATATCTGGAACGCTATTTAATTTAGTATGCATGGATTCACATAAAGAAATAATCACAACAAAGTATGTCAGAGAAACATCAAGAAAAAAAAGGAGACAAAAGGTTTCCTCTTTTGATAAAAATATGCTCATGAAGATAAATCAAGATGCAGGACCACACCAAAACCCACAAAATATGTCCAAAAGCAAGTAGGATTGTACAAATAATAATGTTAAATAAGATACTGCTAAGGGTGGAGAGATTTATTAGTAGTCTATGAGATTTAAGAGCACGATCACTATTGAAATTCAATGGGACTCAAAATTACCATCTCATACAGTGGTGGGAAAGCATATGGTCATGAGTGACAACAGCTTGGAGAGTGGGAAGGTGAAAAAGTGGAGCGTCATACAAAGTCTGCCAAGACGATACACATTTGTTCACTTCATACCACACACTGACCTAGAATTCTGGCATTAAACTAAACTGGGGGAAAAGGGAAGACAGAGAACAGAACAAGATTCAGAATGATGCAACATAACGTTGAAGAGCAAGCTTAGGGAACCATACTGTATAAAGAAGTTCTAATAGGTGCTCATTTAAAAACAAAATTTGAACCCAATTCTGATCTATACTAAGGATACTTTACATTGCTAGGATGATGCAAAGAAGCTGTAATGGAAAAGAGTGTTATGTCCTGACTGTTTTTACACTCCAAAAAAGAAAAATGAGCGTAATCACAATAAAAGAAAATAAGCCCCTTGAAGACAATTCACATTTAAAATATTAATTTAAAAGTCTTGTTGACTATGCATTGTAAGAAGTCATTTCAGTACTATCAAGGCTGCTTTTGGAACATTTTCATAGAATCACAGAATCATAGAAGCACTGAGGTTGGAAAAAAAAACACTTAAAAGCATCAAGTCCAGCTCTAGCCGTTAACCTAGCACTGCCAAGTCCACCACTAAACCACGTCACTAGAGTGCCACATCTACACATCTTTTAAATACCTCCAGGGATGGTGACTCCCCCACCTCCCTGGGCACCCGGTTCCAGTGCCTGACAACCCTTTTGGTGAAGAAATTTTTCCTAATATCCAACCTAAACCTCCCCTAACGCAGCTTGAGGCCGTTTCCTCTCGTCCTATCGCTAGTGACTTGGGAGAAGAGACCAACACACACCCCCCCTTCACTACAGCCCCTTTCAGGCAGTTGTAGAGAGCAATAAGGTCTCCCCTCAGGCCCCTCTTCTCCAGGCTAAGCACCCCCAGCTCCTTCAGCCGCTCCTCATAGGACTTGTTCTTCAGTCCCTTCAACAGCTTTGTTGCCCTTCTCTGGACATGCTCCAGCACCACAAGGTCCTTCTTGTCCCGAGGGGCCCAAAACTGCACACAGTACTCGAGGTGCGGCCTCACCAGCACAAGACAATCCCTTCCCTACTCCTTCCGGCCACACCAGTGCTGACACAAGCCCGGGGACTGGTGGCCTCCTTGGCCACCTGGGCACACTGCTGGCTCATGCCCAGCCGGCTGTCAGCCAGCACCCCCAGGGCGTTCTCTGCCGGGCAGCTTTCCAGCCACTCTGCCCCAGGCCTGCAGCGTTGCCTGGGGTTGTTGTGACCCAAGGGCAGGACCCGGCACTTGGCCTTGTTAAACCTCATACAACCGACCTCGGCCCATCGATCCAGCCTGTCCAGGTCCCTCTGCAGAGCCTTCCTGCCCTCGAGCAGATCAACACTGCCATCCAACTTGGTGTCATCTGCAAACTTGCTGAGGGTGCACTCGATCCCCGCATCCAGCTCATTGATAAAGACATTAAGCAGAACTGCCCCCAATACTGAGCCCTGGGGAACACCGCTTGTCACCAGCTACCAACTGGATTTGAGTCCATTCACCACCACTCTTTGTGCCTGGCCATCCAGCCAGTTTTTTACCCAAGGAACAGTATGACCGTCCAAGCCATGAGCAGCCAGTTTCTCCAGGAGAATACTGTAGGAAAAAGTGTCAAAGGCCTTACTAAAGTCCAGCTAAACATCCACAGCCTTTCCCTCATCCACTAGGCGGGTCACCTGGTCATAGGAGGCGATCAGGTTGGTCAAGCAGGACCTGCCCTTCATAAACCCATGCTGACTGGGCCTGATCCCCTGGTTGTCCTGTACATGCCACGTGATGACAATCAAGACGATCTGCTCCATAACCTTCCCCGGCACCAAGGTATGACTGACAGGCCTGTAGTTCCCTGGATCTGCCTTCCAGACCTTTTTGTAGATGGGCGTCACATTGGCAAGCCTCCATTTGTCTGGGACCTCCCCTGTTAACCAGGACTGCTGATAAATGATTGGAAGTGGCTTGGTGAGCACTTCCACCAGCTCCCTCAGCACCCTTGGGTGGATCCCATCCAGCCCCATAGACTTGTGTGTGTCTAAGTGGTGTAGCAGGTCGCTAACCATTTCCCCTTGGATTGTTGGGACTTCATTCTGCTCCCCGCCCCTGTCTTCCGGCTCAAGGGGGTGGGTGCCCCGATAACAATTGGTCTTAGTATTAAAGACTGAGGCAAAAAGGCATTAAGTACCTCAGCCTTTCCCTCATCCTTTCTCACTATGTTTCCCCCTGCATCTAATAAGGGAGGGAGATTCTCCTTGGAGGAGGGGCAGGCGCTGATCTCTTCTCTCTGGTGACCAATGATAGAACCCAGGGGAATGGCAGGGAGATGTGCCAGGGGAGGGTTAGGTTGGGTATTAGGAAAAGGTTCTTCCCCCAGAGGGCGTTGGAGCCCTGGAACAGGCTCCCCAGGGAGGCATCACGGCACCAGCCTAGCGATATTCCAGAAGCACTGGGACAAGGCCCTCAGAGACATGGTGTGAACTTGGGGTTGTCCTGTGCAGGGACAGGAGTTGGACTTGATGATCCTCATGGGTCCCTTCCAACTCAGGACTTTCTATGATTCTATGATTCCTTAGTCCTCCTTTTGTTGCTAATATATTACAGAAACATTTTTTAGTCTTTTATGGCAGTAGCCAGATCAAGTTGCAGTTGGGCTTTGGCCCTTCTAGTTTTCTCCCTGCGTACCCTCACGACATCCTTGTAGTCCTCTTGAGTTGCCTGCCCCTTCATCCAAAGTTCATAAAATCTCTTTATTTCCCTGTGTCCCAGGCAAACCTCTGCGTACAGCCAGGCCAGTCATCTTCCCTGCCGGCTCATCTTTCAGCACATAGGGACAGCCTGCTCCTGCACCTTTAAGACTTCCTTCTTGAAGAATGTCCAGCCTTCCTGGACTCCTTTGCCCTTCAGGACTGCCCCCCAAGGGACTCTGTCGACCAGGCTCCTAAACAGGCCACAGTCTGCCCTCCAGAACCCCAAGGTTTCAGTTCTGCTGACCACCCTCCTTACTTCTCTGAGAATCGAAAACTCTATCAGTTCATGATCGCTGTGCCCAAGACAGCCTCCAACCATCACATCACCCACAAGTCCTTCTCTGTTTGCAAACAACAGGTCCAGTGGGGCGCCTTCCCTAGTTGGCTCCCTCAGCAGCTTTTTCAGGAAGTTATCTTCCACACACTCCAGGAACCTCCTAGACTGTTTCCTCTCCACTGTATTGTTTTTCCAGCAGACACCTGGTAAGTTGAAGTCCCCCCATGAGAACAAGGGCTAGTGAACATGAGACTTCTGCCAGCTGCTTATAGAATATTCCATCTGTCCCTTCATCCTGGTTGGGAGGTCTATAACAGACTCCCACCATGATATCTGCCTTGTTGGCCTTTCCCCTGATTCTTACCCATAAACACTCAACCTTATTGTCACCATCGTCAAGCTCTACACAGTCAAAACACTCCCTAACACGCAGCACTACCCCACCGCCTCTCCTTCCTTGCCTATCCCTTCTGAAGAGTTTGCAGCCATCCATTGCAGCACTCCAGTGGTGCGAGTCATCCCACCATGTTTCTGTGATTGCAACTATATCATAGTTATCCTGCTGCACAGTGGCTTCCAGCTCCTCCTGTTTGTTGCCCATGCTTAGTGCATTGGTGTAGATGCACTTCAGTTGGGCTTTTTCTGGGGAGAAGCTGTAATTCTTATGTGACTGTTCTCAGGTGGTTCCGTGGTTTCTTAACACATCAACAACCCTTGTGTCTTTGCTGCTGTGTGGTCTCCATCCCCTACCTCCATTGAGACGGCAGACTGAAGGACCTCACTAGCACTCAGTGGGGGTCTGCTACAGGTCACCTGACCAGGAAGAACAAGTGGATGAGCAGTCAGTGAGGGGGACTGAAAACTGGCTGAATGACAAGGTCCAGAGGGTGGTGATCAGTGGCACAAAGTCTAGTTGGAGGCTAGTGTAGTGGTTTAGCCGGCAACTTGGCCCTACACAGTCGCTCGCTCACTCCCCCACCGGTGGGATGGGGGAGAGAATCAGAAGGGTAACGCTCGTGGGTTGAGATAAGAACAGTTTAATAATTAAAATTAAAAAAAAAAACACCAACAAAAATGCAATGGAAAGGAGAACAACGAAACCTGGGCGGGGTGGAAGGGAGGCGGGAGGGGAATGAACCACTGAAACAAACCGCATGCCATGCAGCCCTTCACCGCCCGCAGACCCGCTGCCGCGTCTCTCTCAAGCTGCAAACCGCCCCCCCTTAATATACTGGTCATGCTGTCACATGGTATGGAATGAACATGCCATTGGCCAGTCGGGATCAGCCGCCCCCGCCGTGGCCCTGCCCCTCCCAGCCTCCGGCTGACGCAGCAGAACGAGGGAAACTGGAAAGGTAGCCGATCCCCCACAGTGAGGAGAATTAACCCCTTCTCAGCCAAAACCAGCACAGCTAGTCACTAGCAGTGTACCCCAGGGGTCAATATTGGGTCCAGCCCTGTTCAATATCTTCATTAATGGTCTGGATGATGGGGCAGAGTATACCCTCAGCGAGTTTGCTGATGGCACAAAACTGTGAGTGGCGGCCGATACGACAGAGGGTTGTGCTGCCATCCAGAGGGACCTCCACAGGCTGGACAAATGGGCTGATGGCAACCTCATGCAGTTCAACAAGGGAAAGTGCCAAGTCCTGCACCTGGGGAGAATCAACCCCAGGCACCAATATATGCTGGGGGCCACCCAGCTGGAAAACAGCTTTGCAGAAAAGGCCCTGGAGGTCCTGGTGGACACCAAGTTGAACATGAGCCAGCAATGTGCCCTTGCCACAAAGAGGGATAATGATATCCTGGGCTGCATCAGGAGAAGTGTTGTCAGCAGGTCAAGGGAGGTGATCCTTCCCCTCTATTCAGCACTGGTGAGGCCACAGCTGGAGTCCTATGTCCAGTACAAGAAAGAGATGGAACTTCTGGAGACAGTCCAGTGAAGGGGCACAAAGATGATTAAGGGACTGGAGCATCTCTCCTATGAGGAAAGGCTGGGAGAGCTGGGACTGTTCAGCCTAGAGAAGAGAAGGCTCAGGGAGGATCTTAATGTATATAAATACCTGAAGGGAGGGTGCAAAGAAGGGGGAGCCAGGCTCTTTCCAGTGGTGCCCAGTGACAGGACCAGAGGCAATGGGCACAAATGGAAACACAGAAGGTTCCATCTGAACTTAAGGAAACTCTTTTTTAACTATGAGGGTGACTGAGTACTGGAACAGGTTGCCCAGAGAGGTTATTGAGTTTTCCTTCTTGGAGATATTCAAAAGCCATTTGGCCATAGTCCTGGGCAACTGGCTCTAGGTGGCTCCACTTGAGCAGAGGGTTTGGACCAGATGACCTCCAGAGGTCACTTCCACCCTCAACCATTCTGTGATTCTCTGTCAAGACACAGAAAATAAAGGAGACAAAGAACAAGATTTGCACATTTGTGCACTGGGACGTGCTATGGTCATGCTGTCTGTGCATTTCAGTTACTTAAATAGTACTAACAGCAAAATTTGGGGGAAGATTGGAAGTGGCGTGGGGTCGTGGGACACTGGAACACGTCCCAAGAAGCTGTGGATGCCCTATCCTTAGAAGTGTTCAAAGTAAGGTTGGATGGGGCTTTGAGCAACCTGGTCTAGTGAAAAATGTCCCTGCCCATGACAAGGTGGTTGAACTGGATGATCTTTAAAGGTCTCTTCCAACCCAAATCATTCTATGATTCTATTATTTGCCCACTGACTCACTGGTGGAACAGCAGCCAGCATCTTTGCCTCAGGTATGAGAATATACACTTCTGCAGTATTTGACAAATTGCCTTTAACAGTTATCTCACACCAGTGATTATCACTAGATTGCAAAAAAACCTCATCACTCCCAAAAGATCCTTTCCCTCTGTGCAAGTGCAAGGGCTCTGTCCATTTGGGACAGTGATAGCAGTGAGAGCAATCTGCTGGTCACAGCTTTGCCAAACAATGACATCCCTGAATGGAAGGAACAACACTTTGACACTAACATTTACATGTTGTCCAAAACACTACACTTTGTCCCAAATCTTAATTTCATATATACACACACTGAAATATAATACATTGGAAAGAAATAAGAACCTTGCTTCTTTCTCCTCCCCCTCAACTTCTGTCTCTACCCACTTGCTCCTTTCAAGAAACACTATTTTCTGTAGTTTTTAACAAGCCTAGATATAAAATATTTTAAATAAGGCAAGTATATTGGCTCAACTGTCATCATTTATGCAATAAACAGATATTAGTATCTAGCAGAAACTAAATGGAACATCAACAGTGCACTTGACGAAAAAGTCCTATCTGTAAAAGAAGCATTTTTATTAATGCAGGAAACAAACAAACCTTCTGTTAACCTTGCATCTCATCTCTCAAACAGTTAGCATACTAAACTTGTGGCTGCTGCTCTTTCCCCTATTCCAGCATTCAAATTAAGGAGAGATCTATTATTAAAGCTGAGTTATATCAAAAGTGGCAAGATGTTAAAGCTTTTAATGGTGTTCTTCCATCTCAGTTCATTACTTCTTGCCTTAAACAAGCTCTTTGAGGGTTAATCACCAAGATCCATTTTCTTTTTCTTCCTCCTGAGAAATACCAAACAGGAAATGGATCACAAAGAAAGAAATAAAAGAAAAAAAAAAAGACAACTAAGACTTTCTTCATGTAAATGAGGCTCTTAACTAGGGGGACAGAAATTATAACCAGTTGTGTCTTTAAAAAAGCTACAGTCCCTACATGTAGACACTAGAAATATATTGTGGCTATTTTCCCCTTCTTACAAATTCATTGTATAACATCTTATTTTTCCTGCCATTATAAATACTTCAGAATTTCAAGCATTTGAACCAAAGTAGTAAGCAAAAATAAATTTAAAATTAAGAAATGGCTTTCTACTGCCTTCAGCTTAATTTCACTTTGAGAATAGCAGGACTACATTGGTTTCATCCTCAAAATATGGGTAAAAGTTGAGAAAGGGAAAATTAATGGCGGTTTCCCAAAAACTTTATTCGTGGTAATATGTATAAATAATCAAACTACATATGAGGAAAATTACCTTTCTTGTCACAATAAGGGTTAAGGTCAAGACTAGTTTATCAAGAGAGAAGTACCCTCCCCCTCCAATTCAGAATATATTGGATTTACTTTCTACTTAACCCTATAAACCCTATGAGCTTCTTGCAATTTACAAATGGATCATTAATGAGCTTAGCCACCTCCAACTTCAAACCTGGCTCTCATATGTTTTATTTAAATTCTCTGAAGGAGAAAGGTACATCATTATGGAAAAAGAAAATGATGGGACAGTGAACTTCAGAGAAAGGCCTTGGATTAAGTTTCCTTAACCTTAGGACACGTGTAACCTGGAGACTAACCCCAAAACCTTGATATTTTTAAGGCAGAAAAAGTAGACTCCAACACAGTTCCCCAGAGAGCACTTAGTCTTAAAGAAAGGTAAATAAAGGAAGAGGTTTTCAGTTTTCCAGGCCTAAGAAGACAGGTCAAAAGAATGAGTCCCAGGAAAAAGGACTTTTTGGAAAGCTCACATGAATATGCTTACTTGACAATGGGAACTTCTCAAAAGAAGGGGAAAAAAATCCCAAAAATACATCAAGGTATTTAGATAAATTCAACAAAAGTAAAAGGGTCCAAAGGCAGGAAAACACTAAACTTGACCAGAATTTTGTTTTTATATATATTTATGAAGAAGCAATGTAATCAAGTCTAAAGAGAGGCACTATATAAAAATGTCAAGAGAAAAAGCCTTCTTAAGCTTTGGCCTGAGAAAGTCCCTATATTGCAACACCAAAAATGTAGTAGAAGATACAGTGCTGCTGGACATAAACTCTTTGCTGTCACAGAATCACAGAATGGTGGGGGTTGGAAGGGACCTCTGAAGATCATCCCGTCCCACCCCCTGCTGGAGCAGGCACACCCAGAGCAGGGGCACAGGGCCGCGTCCAGGCGGGGGGTGAATGTCTCCAGGGAAGGGACCCCACAGCCTCTCTGGGCAGCCTGTGCCCCTGCTCTGGCACCCTCACAGCAAAGGAGTTTCTCCTCCTGTTCAGGTGGAACTTCCCGTGTTCCAGCTTGTGCCCGTGGCCCCTTGGCCTGGCGTTGGGCACCACTGAAAAGAGCCCGGCCCCATCGTCCTGACACCCACCCTTCAGATATTTATAGGCATCGATGAGATCCCCCCTCAGCCTTCTCTTCTCCAGGCTGAACAAGCCCAGGTCTCTCAGCCTTTCCTCACCAGGGAGATGCTCCAGCCCCTGATCCCCTTGGCAGCTCTACGCTGGCCTTGCTCCAGCAGTTCCCTGCCCTTCTTGGACTGGGGGGCCCAGAACTGGACGCAGCCCTGCAGATGTGGCCTCACTGGGGCAGAGCAGAGGGGGAGGATAATCTCCCTTGCCCTGCTGGGCACACTCCTTTTAATGCACACCAGGACACCGTTGGCCTTCTTGGCGACAAGGCCAAGAAGATTGAGATAAGAACAGTTTAATAATTAAAATAAAAATTAAAAAAAATGCAATGGAAAGGAGAACAACGAGTGGCGAAAACATGGGGGGGAGGGGGGAAGGGAGAGGGGAGGGGAATGAACCGCCGAAACAAACCACACGCGACACAGCCGCTCACTGCCCGCAGACCAGATGCCGCGCCACTCCCGAGCTGCACACTGCCCCCCCTTAATATACTGGTCATGCTGTCACATGGTATGGAATGAATATCCCATTGGCCAGTCCGGGTCAGCTGCCCCCACCACGGCCCTGCCCCTCCCAGCCCACCGCCAAGCAGCAGAGCGCGGGAAGCTGGAAAGGCAGCCGCCACCCCACAGTGAAGAGAATTAACCCCTTCTCAGCCAAAACCAGCACATTCTCCACCCCTTATTCCATACCATTTACACCATGCCCAGGTCCCATACCATCCAATACAACCGTACCAACCACCACCCCTCCCCTTCCCATCCTTTAACATAATACACAGACATCATTCCCTTAGTTCATGGACCTTCCCTGTAAAACGTCCATTAACATGTCCATTGAGTTCACCCAGTCCATGACTCTGGGCTCCATCTGTCGTATCAGTCTTTCAGGGTGGAAGAGATGGTGTGTGTGGCGTTGGGTTGCTGCATACCGAGTCAGTCTTCCTTCCATCACTGCTGCACTTTGCTTGTTTCACAGTTCATCTTCCATGAACTGGGAGATTTCTACTGTGATATCATTGATACAACACAGAGGTGACACACAATATTACATAGCAGTTTGCATTGTGCCATTCAGTTCATTGGCTGTTTTTGCCCAAAATCAAATCCCCTTGAGGCACACACCGGACTCATCCATCCTCCCGCATCACCCACCAAGTGCACCCAGGTCCTCGAGCAAAAGTAATCCCACGAAAGGGTTTGCCTTTGCCTGAGGCAGGAAGAACACAGACTGTTTTGCCCTGGATATTCTTTACGTGCACTACAGGGACTCTATCCCCTTCCACAGTACGTAAGGATTCTTACTGGGCAGAGCCAACTCGATTGGCAGATCCCCTCGTGTTGACTAACCATGTGGCTTTTGCTAAATGTGTATCCCAGTGCTTGAATGTTCCACCCCCACTTGCTCTTAGCGTAATTTTTAACAGTCCATTGTACCGTTCAATTTTCCCAGAGGCTGGTGCGTGATAGGGGATGTGATACACCCACTCAATGCCGTGCTCTTTGGCCCAGGTGTCTATGAGGCTATTTCGGAAATGAGTCCCATTGTCTGACTCAATTCTCTCTGGGGTGCCATGTCGCCACAGGACTTGTTTTTCAAGACCCAGGATAGTGTTCTGGGCAGTGGCGTGGGGGACGGGATATGTTTCCAGCCAGCCGGTTGTTGTTTCTACCATTGTAAGCACATGGCGCTTGCCTTGGCGGGTTTGTGGGAGTGTGATATAGTCAATTTGCCAGACCTCCCCGTATTTATATTTCAGCCATCGTCCCCCATACCACAGAGGCTTTACCCACTTTGCTTGCTGGATTGCAGCGCACGTTTCACATTCGTGGATAGCCTGTGCAATCACATCCATGGTCAAGTCCACCCCTCGATCACGAGCCCACCTGTATGTTGCATCTCTCCCTTGATGACCTGAGGTGTCATGGGCCCACCGAGCTAGAAAAAGTTCACCCTTCTGTTGCCAGTCCAGATCCACCTCAGCCACTTCAATCTTGGCAGCCTGATCCACCTGCTGGTTGTTTCGATGTTCTTCAGTGGCCCGACTCTTGGGGACGTGAGCATCCACATGACGTACCTTTACAACCAGGTTCTCTAGCCGGGCAGCAATATCTTGCCACAATGTGGCAGCCCAGATGGGTTTGCCTCTGCGCTGCCAGTTGCTTTGCTTCCACTGCTGTAACCACCCCAACAGGGCATTTGCCACCATCCAGGAGTCAGTATAGAGACAGAGCACTGGCCACTTTTCCCGTTCAGCAATGTCTAAGGCCAGCTGGATGGCCTTTACCTCTGCAAACTGGCTCCATTCACCTTCTCCTTCAGCAGTTTCTGCTACTTGTCGTGTAGGACTCCATACAGCAGCCTTCCATCTCCGGTGCTTTCCCACAAGGCGACAGGACCCATCAGCGAACAAGGCATACTGCTTTTCATCTTCTGGCAGTTTGTTATACAGTGGGGCTTCTTCAGCACGTGTCACCTCCTCCTCTGGTGATAATCCAAAATCTTTGCCTTCTGGCCAGTCCATAATCACTTCCAAGATTCCTGGGCGACTGGGGTTTCCTACTCGAGCCCGCTGGGTGATCAGTGCAACCCATTTACTCCATGTAGCATCGGTTGCATGGTGTGTAGAGGGGACGTTTCCTTTAACATCCAAGCCCAGCACTGGCAGTCGGGGTGCCAGGAGCAGCTGTGCTTCAGTATCAACCACTTCTGAAGCAGCTCAAACCCCTTCATATGCTGCCAATATCTCTTTTTCAGTTGGAGTATAGCGGGCTTTGGACCCTCTGTATCCCCGACTCCAAAACCCATGGGGTCGACCTCGGGTCTCCCCTGGCGCTTTCTGCCAGAGGCTGCAGGTAGGGCCATTCTCCCCGGCTGCAGTGTAGAGCACATTCTTTACATCGTGTCCTGCCCGGACTGGCCCAAGGGCTACTGCATGAGCTATCTCCTGTTTAACCTGTTCAAAGGCTTGTCGTTGCTCAGGGCCCCACTTGAAGTCATTCTTCTTCCGGGTCACTTGATAGAGAGGGCTTACGATCAGACTGTAATTTGGAATATGCATTCTCCAAAAACCCACAACGCCCAAGATAGCTTGTGTTTCCTTTTTGCTAGTTGGTGGAGACATGGCTGCTCTTTTGTTGATCACATCCATTGGACTCTGATGACATCCATCTTGCCATTTGATTCCTAAGAACTGGATCTCTTTTGCGGGTCCCTTCACCTTACTTTGTTTTATGGCAAAACCAGCTTTCAGAAGGATTTGGACTATTTTCTCTCCTTTCTCAAAAACTTCTTCTGCTGTGTTGCCCCACACGATGATGTCATCTATGTATTGAAGGTTTTCTGGAGCTTCTCCCTGTTCCAGTACAGGCTGAATCAGTCCATGGCAAATGGTAGGACTGTGTTTCCACCCCTGGGGCAGTCGATTTCAGGTGTACTGGACGCCCCTCCATTTGAAAGCAAACTGTGGCCTGCACTCTGCTGCCAGAGGGATTGAGAAGAATGCATTAGCAATATCAATTGTGGCATACCACTTGGCTGCCTTTGTCTCCAGTTCGTATTGACGTTCTAGCATGTCTGGCACAGCAGCACTCAACGGTGGAGTGACTTCATTCAGGCCACGATAGTCTACTGTTAGCCTCCACTCTGCATTAGACTTCCGCACTGGCCATATGGGACTGTTAAAGGGTGAGTGGGTCTTACTGATGACTTCTTGGCTCTCCAGTCAATGAATGAGTTCATGGATGGGAATCAGGGAGTCTCGGTTGGTGCGATATTGCCGCCGGTGCACTGTTGTGGTGGCGATTGGCACCTGTTCTTCTTTGACCTTCAGCAACCCCACAACAGAAGGGTCCTTTGAGAGACCGGGAAAGGTAGACAGCTGTTTAGTTTCCTCCGTCTCCAAGGCAGCTACACCAAAAGCCCACCTGTACCCTTTTGGGTCCTTGAAATACCCTCTCCTGAGGTAGTCTATGCCAAGGATGCACGGAGCCTCTGGGCCAGTCACAATAGGGTGCTTTTGCCACTCATTCCCGGTGAGGCTCACTTTGGCCTCCAATACAGTTAGCTCTTGGGATCCCCCTGTCACTTCATCAATGCTGATGGGTTCTGCCCCTATACAGTTTGATGGCATTAAGGTGCGCCGGTGTCCACTAAAGCTTTATACTCCTGTGGGTTGGACATGCCAGGCCATCGGATCCACACAGTCCAGTAAGCCCGGTTATCTCTTTCCTCCACCTGGCTGGAGGCAGGGCCCCTCTAGTCTTGATCATGGCAGTCACAACTCACTTCCTGTAAATGGGAATCAAGAGTCCCTCTATTATGCTTAGAAATAAAATCAGCGCTTCTACTCCTCTGTCTGGGGACTTGCTCACTGGAAATTGGAGCAGCAGCTTTCCTGGAAGAGCCTCCCTGAGTGACTGTTCTTCCTTGCAGTTCACGCACTCGTGCCTGTAGGGTCAAGGTAGGCTTGCCATCCCACTTGCTCATGTCCTCTCCGTGGTCACGCAGGTAGAACCATAGGGTGGCCCGTGGTGTGTATCCCCTTCTTTGAGCCAAAGGACGCTTATTCCTAACAGCTGAGACACTACTCTGTAGAGGTGGGGAGTAGGACAGATCTTTGAGTTGCTGGACCTCTTGGGACAGTTTCTCAACAGCAGAGACGAGCGAGGAAGAGATATTTGTTTTGTAATCCCGGAGTCTATCAATCACCTCTGCCACCGTTGGTGTCTCGTCATCTTTCCAGGACGTGACTGCCAATGAGTTTGCATACGAGGATGGTGCGCTCCGTACAAACTTCCGCCACATGGGTCGTGTGCCCTCGGCTTCATCTGGATCTTTGGATGACTGTTGATCGTCCAGGTCACCGTAAATCACCTCAAGCACAGCTAATTCCCTTAGATACTGGATGCCTTTCTCCATAGTTGTCCATTTTCCTAGACAATATTTAACATCTTCTTTAAAGGGATACCTTTCCTTCACTCCAGACAGGAGTCGCCTCCAGAGGCTGAGAGCTTGTGGTTTTTTCCCAATTGCTTTGTCAATGCCCCCTTCCCCAGAAAGGGATCCCAGTTGTTTGGCTTCTTTTCCCTCTAGTTCCAGGCTACTGGCCCCATTATCCCAGCATCGGAGCAGCCAGGTGGCAATGTGCTCACCTGAACGATGGCTGAAATCTTTTCGCATATCTTGCAACTCGCTCAAGAACAGGGATTAGGTGGTCTCTATTTCATTTATGACTTCTTCCTCCTCTTCTCCTCGTGACGGCCCTGCTTTTTCATCATCCCGTTCTAAGCGAGTTGACGTCCGCTTCCAATATTTCGTCTTGTGTATGGGGGCAACTGATACTGGCACGGGTTGATTCTCTGAGCCAGCTCCAGTACTTGTCGTGGGGGTTTGAGTAGCTGCAGTGCCTGTCGTCAGGGCTGGAGTGACTACAGTGCCAGTCACTTTGCCTTTCAATCCAGAGACATTCTCTTCCCCTTGGGAGCACTGAATACTGTTGAGCAGGGCTCAGTACGCATGGGCCAGGCCCCAGCATGTTGCAGTTATCTGTGTCTCTCTGGAGTTCCCAGTGTAACAACATACTTTCTCCAAATATTCTACTAGTTTTTTAGGATTCTGCACTTGTTCGGGGGTGAAACTCCAAAACACTGGGGGTGCCCACTGCCCTAGGTATTTGCCCATGCTATCCCACATGCCCTGCCACTCGTAACTATCAAGCCTCGGGGCAGATTTCTGGGTGATATTCTTAAGTTGCTTAGTCAAAACCAAAACAGCATGCCCAAAAACTAACAATAAGTGCACCTTAACCACCCAAGGATGTTCAAGATACAAAAAGGTTGTTGTAATAGAGGCAGAGACATGATAGAACAAAGTTGCAAAGGTACTATTCTGTATTTCCTCCATATAAAATCTCTCCGAGGAGGAGGCATAATTGCTAATTGCCTCAACAAGGTGGTATCCAAAGTACAGTAACGGTTTCAGCAAAAACCCCAAATACTAGATAAAGCTGAAAACGAGTATTTGTATAACAAACCTCTTGGGCAAAATGTTACTAATCACAGCAGAAGACAGCAGACTCAACAAACCAACACCAATCTTTAACACCAGCTGCAAAAAGGACAACATGGTGCTGTGACCAGCAGCTGTTATTATCTCCAACCCTTGAGCCCCACGTTGGGCGCCAAAAAGACTGTCGTGGTTTAGCTAGCAGCTCAGCCCCACACAGTCGCTCGCTCACTCCCCCACCGGTAGATGGGGGAGAGAATCAGAAGGGTAATGCTCGTGGGTTGGGATAAGAACAGTTTAATAATTAAGATTAAAAGAAATAACAACAGAAATGCAATGTAAAGGAGAACAATGAGAGGCGCAAAACCCCGGGGCAGGGGGGAAGGGAGGGGGGAGGGGAACGAACCGCAGAAACAAACCGCACGCGCCGCAGCCGCTCGCCGCCCGCCGACCCGACGCCACCCCTCCCCGAGCTGCAGCTGTTTCCCTTAATATACTGGTCATGGTGTCACATGGTATGGAATGAACATCCCATTGGCCAGTCGGGGTCAGCTGCCTCAGCTGTGGCCCTGCCCCCCCAACCTCCCACCGACGCAGCAGAGCGCAGGAAGCTGGAAAGGTACCCGACCCCCACAGTGAAGAGAATTACTCCCTTCTCAGCCAAAACCAGCACACTTATTATCGTCAGCGAACTTGCTGATGTTACGCTCTGTCCCTTCATCCAGGTCACTGATTATTATATTGAACAGGACTGGACCCAATATAGACACCAGGGGAACATCGCTAGTTATGGGCCTCCCTTCATCTACCCAGCCAGTCACGCCATCATAGAAGGCTATCAGATTGGTCAAGCATGATCTTCCCTTGGTGAATCCATGTTTGCTACGGAAGATGAGGAGAAGGCTGAGGTACTTAATGCTTTCTTTGCCTCAGTCTTTAATAGTCAGACTGGTCATCCTCGGGGTTGTCAGGCCCCTGTGCTGGGAGATGGAGTTAGTATGCAGAATGAAGCCCCAGTTGTTGAAGAGGTGGCAGTCACTGACCTGCTCCTTCACCTCGATGTTCACAAGTCCATGGGGCCGGATGGGATCCACCCAAGGATACTGAGGGAGCTGGCAGAGGAGCTCGCCAAGCCACTCTCCATCATTTATCACCAGTCCTGGTCAACCGGGGAGGTCCCAGATGACTGGAAACTAGCGAATGTGACACCCCTCTACAAGAAGGGTCGGAAGGAGGATCCGGGGAACTACAGGCCTGTCAGCCTGACCTCGGTGCAAGGAAAGGTTATGGAGCAGATCATCTTGAATACCATTAGGCAGCACATGTGGGACAACCAGGGGATTGGGCTCAGCCAGCACGGGTTTATGAAAGGGAGGTCCTGCCTCACTAACCTGGTCTCCGTCTATGATAAGGTGACCCACTTAGTGGATGAGGGGAAGGCTGTGGATGTTGTCTACTTGGACTTTAGTAAGGCCTTTGACACTGTCTTCCACAGCATTCTCCTGGAGAAGCTGGCTGCTCACGGCTTGGACAAGTGCACTCTGCACTGGCTTAAAAACTGGCTGGACGGCCGAGCCCAGAGAGTGGTGGTGAATGGAGTCAAATCCGGTTGGCGGCCAGTCACGAGTGGTGTTCCCCAGGGCTCAGTGTTGGGGCCGGTTCAATATCTTCATTGATGATCTGGATGAGGGGATTGAGTGCACCCTGAGTAAGTTTGCAGATGACGCCAAGCTGGGTGGAAGTGTCAATCTGCTGGAGGGCAGGAAGGCCCTACAGAGGGACCTGGACAGGCTGGATCGTTGGGCCGGAGCCAACAGTATGAGATTCAATAAGGCTAAGTGCCGGGTCCTGCACTTTGGTCACAACAACCCCATGCAATGCTACAGGCTTGGGGAGGAGTGGCTGGAGAGCTGCCTGGAGGAAAAGGATCTGGGGGTGTTGGTTGACATCCACCTGACCATGAGCCAGCAGTGTGCTCAGGCGGCCAAGAAGGCCAATGGCATCCTGGCTCGTATCAGCAATAGTGTGGCCAGCAGGAGCAGGGAGGTGATAGTGCCCCTGTGCTCGGCACTGGTGAGGCCCCACCTCAAGTACTGTGTGCAGTTTTGGGGCCCTCACTACAAGAAGGACATTGAGGTGCTGGAGCGTGTCCAGAGAAGGGCAACGAGGTTGGGGAAGGGTCTGGAGAACAAGTCTTATGAGGAGCAGCTGAGGGAACTGGGGTTGTTTAGTCTGGAGAAGAGGAGGCTGAGGGGAGACCTTATTGCTCTCTACAACTACCTGAAAGGAGGTTGTAGCCAGGCGGGTGTCGGTCTCTTCTCCCTAGTAACAAGCGGTAGGACGAGAGGAAACGGCCTCAAGCTGCACCAGGGGAAGTTTCGGTTGGATATTAGGAAAAACTTCTTCACCGAAAGGGTAGTCAGGCATTGGAACAGGCTGCCCAGGGAGGTGGTTGAGTCTCCATCCCTGGAGGTATTTAAAAGAAGGGTAGATGTGGTGCTTGAGGCTATGGTTTAGTGGTGGACTTGGCAGTGATAGGTTAGCAGTTGGACTTGATGATCTTAAGGGTCTTTTCCAACCTTAACGATTCTATGATTCTATGATTCTACTTCTGATAACCTTCTTTTCCTCTACGTGCCTGGAGATGACCTCCAGGATGAACTGCAAAGAAACTTAACCTCTATATGACCTGAAAGGCAACATGCTGTCTCCTTACTCTACTTCTCCCACCAAAGATAAAAGTTCAATAGACCAAAAGGAATTGGTCCACACTGACTTCAAATTACATTAATTTAACTTTTGAGATGCACTCCTGGACAAGAACTCAAACCCTTTCTTGCACTGTTGTGAGTTCTGGGTTTTACAACTGTATGAGAGGATAGTAACAATTCAGCAGTTGAGAGCTAATTAACTAGACTGAGAGCTGTCTGGCTACTCTCAATTTTCTATCAGCCATTTGTTAACATTTTTACACTAAACAAGTTCTTTAACTGGATATAATAGAAGAATGGATATCAGGGCACATCAGCACTTGAAGTTATATACCCTATGCCAAAGCCACCCAAATGTAGAAAAGCAAGGAAAAAACTAGAATGTGAGATAGGAGTTTCTAATTAACCTAGGCAAGACAAACTATCTTATATATTGCCATTTATTTATTTTCCAACTATTGCTCATCATACAACGCACACAAAAATAGAACCCAGTAGAATGAGACACTCTATGGTTATTTCTCTCCTCCCAACTAAACTATGTAGATACTGTATACAATTAGTCTCCTCTTCCGTACAGACCATAGTCAGCAAAATATCTGAGAACTGGTAATCAGTCAGAATGACCAATGTGACACAGTGAAAAAGTGAGAGTTTTCTCCATTCACACAGATCTCCATGTTGTCTGCAAACAATAAACCAGATGTGCCACACTCACTAATCAAAACCACACTCTGAAGTTTCCTCCCACCCTTCTGTTATATTTCAACACACAAAGCAGTAGAATCCAGCACCATGGCCTTAATTGCCAATATTCCTCTGAAAGACTATACTATGCCTATTTTTCTGCGGGGGAGTACAGGGTATACTTCCTTTGAACAAATTAAACAGGAGATAGTCGGTGCAGCAGCCCTGGGGCCACTCTGGGCAGGACAATATGTAAAGAATATGCTCTGCACTGAATCACCCAGCGGGCTCGAGTAGGAAACCCCAGTTGCCCAGTGTGCTGGTTTTGGCTGAGAAGGGGGTTAATTCTCTTCACTGTGGGGGTCGAGTACCTTTCCAGCTTCCTGCGCTCTGCTGCGTCGGTGGGAGGTTGGGGGGGCAGGGCCACAGCTGAGGCAGCTGACCCCGACTGGCCAATGGGATGTTCATTCCATACCATGTGACACCATGACCAGTATATTAAGGGAAACAGCTGCAGCTCGGGGAGGGGTGGCGTCGGGTCGGCGGGCGGCGAGCGGCTGCGGCGCGTGCGGTTTGTTTCTGCGGTTCGTTCCCCTCCCCCCTCCCTTCCCCCCTGCCCCGGGGTTTTGCGCCTCTCATTGTTCTCCTTTACATTGCATTTCTGTTGTTATTTCTTTTAATCTTAATTATTAAACTGTTCTTATCCCAACCCACGAGCATTACCCTTCTGATTCTCTCCCCCATCTACCGGTGGGGGAGTGAGCGAGCGACTGTGTGGGGCTGAGCTGCTAGCTAAACCACGACAGTCTTTTTGGCGCCCAACGTGGGGCTCAAGGGTTGGAGATAATAACAGCTGCTGGTCACAGCACCATGTTGTCCTTTTTGCAGCTGGTGTTAAAGATTGGTGTTGGTTTGTTGAGTCTGCTGTCTTCTGCTGTGATTAGTAACATTTTGCCCAAGAGGTTTGTTATACAAATACTCGTTTTCAGCTTTATCTAGTATTTGGGGTTTTTGCTGAAACCGTTACTGTACTTTGGATACCACCTTGTTGAGGCAATTAGCAATTATGCCTCCTCCTCGGAGAGATTTTATATGGAGGAAATACAGAATAGTACCTTTGCAACTTTGTTCTATCATGTCTCTGCCTCTATTACAACAACCTTTTTGTATCTTGAACATCCTTGGGTGGTTAAGGTGCACTTATTGTTAGTTTTTGGGCATGCTGTTTTGGTTTTGACTAAGCAACTTAAGAATATCACCCAGAAATCTGCCCCGAGGCTTGATAGTTACGAGTGGCAGGGCATGTGGGATAGCATGGGCAAATACCTAGGGCAGTGGGCACCCCCAGTGTTTTGGAGTTTCACCCCCGAACAAGTGCAGAATCCTAAAAAACTAGTAGAATATTTGGAGAAAGTATGTTGTTACACTGGGAACTCCAGAGAGACACAGATAACTGCAACATGCTGGGGCCTGGCCCATGCGTACTGAGCCCTGCTCAACAGTATTCAGTGCTCCCAAGGGGAAGAGAATGTCTCTGGATTGAAAGGCAAAGTGACTGGCACTGTAGTCACTCCAGCCCTGACGACAGGCACTGCAGCTACTCAAACCCCCACGACAAGTACTGGAGCTGGCTCAGAGAATCAACCCGTGCCAGTATCAGTTGCCCCCATACACAAGACGAAATATTGGAAGCGGACGTCAACTCGCTTAGAACGGGATGATGAAAAAGCAGGGCCGTCACGAGGAGAAGAGGAGGAAGAAGTCATAAATGAAATAGAGACCACCTAATCCCTGTTCTTGAGCGAGTTGCAAGATATGCGAAAAGATTTCAGCCATCGTTCAGGTGAGCACATTGCCACCTGGCTGCTCCGATGCTGGGATAATGGGGCCAGTAGCCTGGAACTAGAGGGAAAAGAAGCCAAACAACTGGGATCCCTTTCTGGGGAAGGGGGCATTGACAAAGCAATTGGAAGAAAACCACAAGCTCTCAGCCTCTGGAGGCGACTCCTGTCCGGAGTGAAGGAAAGGTATCCCTTTAAAGAAGATGTTAAATATTGTCTAGGAAAATGGACAACTATGGAGAAAGGCATCCAGTATCTAAGGGAATTAGCTGTGCTTGAGGTGATTTACAGTGACCTGGACGATCAACGGTCATCCAAAGATCCAGATGAAGCCGAGGGCACACGACCCATGTGGCGGAAGTTTGTACGGAGCGCACCATCCTCGTATGCAAACTCATTGGCAGTCACGTCCTGGAAAGATGACGAGACACCAACGGTGGCAGAGGTGATTGATAGACTCCGGGATTACAAAACAAATATCTCTTCCTCGCTCGTCTCTGCTGTGGAGAAACTGTCCCAAGAGGTCCAGCAACTCAAAGATCTGTCCTACTCCCCACCTCTACAGAGTAGTGTCTCAGCTGTTAGGAATAAGCGTCCTTTGGCTCAAAGAAGGGGATACACACCACGGGCCACCCTATGGTTCTACCTGCGTGACCACGGAGAGGACATGAGCAAGTGGGATGGCAAGCCTACCTTGACCCTACAGGCACGAGTGCGTGAACTGCAAGGAAGAACAGTCACTCAGGGAGGCTCTTCCAGGAAAGCTGCTGCTCCAATTTCCAGTGAGCAAGTCCCCAGACAGAGGAGTAGAAGCGCAGATTTTATTTCTAAGCATAATAGAGGGACTCTTGATTCCCATTTACAGGAAGTGAGTTGTGACTGCCATGATCAAGACTAGAGGGGCCCTGCCTCCAGCCAGGTGGAGGAAAGGGTTAACCGGGCTTATCAGACTGTGTGGATCCGATGGCCTGGCACGTCCGACCCACAGGAGTATAAAGCTTTAGTGGACACCGGCGCACAGTGCACCTTAATGCCATCAAACTGTATAGGGGCAGAACCCATCAGCATTGATGAAGTGACAGGGGGATCCCAAGAGCTGACTGTATTGGAGGCCAAAGTGAGCCTAACTGGGAATGAGTGGCAAAAGCACCCTATTGTGACTGGCCCAGAGGCTCCGTGCATCCTTGGCATAGACTACCTCAGGAGAGGGTATTTCAAGGACCCAAAAGGGTACAGGTGGGCTTTTGGTGTAGCTGCCTTGGAGACGGAGGAAACTAAACAGCTGTCTACCTTTCCCGGTCTCTCAAAGGACCCTTCTGTTGTGGGGTTGCTGAAGGTCAAAGAAGAACAGGTGCCAATCGCCACCACAACAGTGCACCGGCGGCAATATCGCACCAACCGAGACTCCCTGATTCCCATCCATGAACTCATTCATTGACTGGAGAGCCAAGGAGTCATCAGTAAGACCCACTCACCCTTTAACAGTCCCATATGGCCAGTGCGGAAGTCTAATGGGAGTGGAAGCTAACAGTAGACTATCGTGGCCTGAATGAAGTCACTCCACCGTTGAGTGCTGCTGTGCCAGACATGCTAGAACGTCAATACGAACTGGAGTCAAAGGCAGCCAAGTGGTATGCCACAATTGATATTGCTAATGCATTCTTCTCAATCCCTCTGGCAGCAGAGTGCAGGCCACAGTTTGCTTTCAAATGGAGGGGCGTCCAGTACACCTGAAATCGACTGCCCCAGGGGTGGAAACACAGTCCTACCATTTGCCATGGACTGATTCAGCCTGTACTGGAACAGGGAGAAGCTCCAGAACACCTTCAATACATAGATGACATCATTGTGTGGGGCAACACAGCGGAAGAAGTTTTTGAGAAAGGAGAGAAAATAGTCCAAATCCTTCTGAAAGCTGGTTTTGCCATAAAACAAAGTAAGGTGAAGGGACCCGCAAAAGAGATCCAGTTCTTAGGAATCAAATGGCAAGATGGACGTCATCAGAGTCCAATGGATGTGATCAACAAAAGAGCAGCCATGTCTCCACCAACTAGCAAAAAGGAAACACAAGCTATCTTGGGCGTTGTGGGTTTTTGGAGAATGCATATTCCAAATTACAGTCTGATCGTAAGCCCTCTCTATCAAGTGACCCGGAAGAAGAATGACTTCAAGTGGGGCCCTGAGCAACGACAAGCCTTTGAACAGGTTAAACAGGAGATAGCTCATGCAGTAGCCCTTGGGCCAGTCCGGGCAGGACACGATGTAAAGAATGTGCTCTACACTGCAGCCGGGGAGAATGGCCCTACCTGCAGCCTCTGGCAGAAAGCGCCAGGGGAGACCCGAGGTCGACCCCATGGGTTTTGGAGTCGGGGATACAGAGGGTCCAAAGCCCGCTATACTCCAACTGAAAAAGAGATATTGGCAGCATATGAAGGGGTTTGAGCTGCTTCAGAAGTGGTTGATACTGAAGCACAGCTGCTCCTGGCACCCCGACTGCCAGTGCTGGGCTTGGATGTTAAAGGAAACGTCCCCTCTACACACCATGCAACCGATGCTACATGGAGTAAATGGGTTGCACTGATCACCCAGCGGGCTCGAGTAGGAAACCCCAGTCGCCCAGGAATCTTGGAAGTGATTATGGACTGGCCAGAAGGCAAAGATTTTGGATTATCACCAGAGGAGGAGGTGACACGTGCTGAAGAAGCCCCACTGTATAACAAACTGCCAGAAGATGAAAAGCAGTATGCCTTGTTCGCTGATGGGTCCTGTCGCCTTGTGGGAAAGCACCGGAGATGGAAGGCTGCTGTATGGAGTCCTACACGACAAGTAGCAGAAACTGCTGAAGGAGAAGGTGAATGGAGCCAGTTTGCAGAGGTAAAGGCCATCCAGCTGGCCTTAGACATTGCTGAACGGGAAAAGTGGCCAGTGCTCTGTCTCTATACTGACTCCTGGATGGTGGCAAATGCCCTGTGGGGGTGTTACAGCAGTGGAAGCAAAGCAACTGGCAGCGCAGAGGCAAACCCATCTGGGCTGCCACATTGTGGCAAGATATTGCTGTCCGGCTAGAGAACCTGGTTGTAAAGGTACGTCATGTGGATGCTCACGTCCCCAAGAGTCGGGCCACTGAAGAACATCGAAACAACCAGCAGGTGGATCAGGCTGCCAAGATTGAAGTGGCTGAGGTGGATCTGGACTGGCAACAGAAGGGTGAACTTTTTCTAGCTCGGTGGGCCCATGACACCTCAGGCCATCAAGGGAGAGATGCAACATACAGGTGGGCTCGTGATCGAGGGGTGGACTTGACCATGGATGTGATTGCACAGGTTATCCACGAATGTGAAACGTGCGCTGCAATCCAGCAAGCAAAGTGGGTAAAGCCTCTGTGGTATGGGGGACGATGGCTGAAATATAAATACGGGGAGGTCTGGCAAATTGACTATATCACACTCCCAACAAACCCGCCAAGGCAAGCGCCATGTGCTTACAATGGTAGAAACAACAACCGGCTGGCTGGAAACATATCCCGTCCCCCACGCCACTGCCCAGAACACTATCCTGGGTCTTGAAAAACAAGTCCTGTGGCGACATGGCACCCCAGAGAGAACTGAGTCAGACAATGGGACTCATTTCCGAAATAGCCTCATAGACACCTGGGCCAAAGAGCACGGCATTGAGTGGGTGTATCACATCCCCTATCACGCACCAGCCTCTGGGAAAATTGAACGGTACAATGGACTGTTAAAAATTACGCTAAGAGCAAGTGGGGGTGGAACATTCAAGCACTGGGATACACATTTAGCAAAAGCCACGTGGTTAGTCAACACGAGGGGATCTGCCAATCGAGCTGGCTCTGCCCAGTCAGAACCCTTACGTACTGTGGAAGGGGATAGAGTCCCTGTAGTGCACGTAAAGAATATCCAGGGCAAAACAGTCTGTGTTCTTCCTCCCTCAGGCAAAGGCAAACCCTTTCGTGGGATTACTTTTGCTCAAAGACCTGGGTGCACTTGGTGGGTGATGCGGGAGGATGGATGAGTCCGGTGTGTGCCTCAAGGGGATTTGATTTTGGGCAAAAACAGCCAATGAACTGAATGGCATAATGCAAACTGCTATATAATATTGTGTGTCACCTCTGTGTTGTATCAATGATATCACAGTAGAAATCTCCCAGTTCATGGAAGATGAACTGTGAAACAAGCGAAGTGCAGCAGTGATGGAACGATGACTGACTCGGTATGCAGCAACCCAACGCCACACACACCACCTCTTCCACCCTGAAAGACTGATACGACAGATGGAGCCCAGAGTCATGGACTGGGTGAACTCAATGGACATGTTAATGGACATTTTACAGGGAAGGTCCATGAACTAAGGGAATGATGTCTGTGTATTATGTTAAAGGATGGGAAGGGGAGGGGTGGTTGTTGGTAAGGTTGTATTGGATGGTATGGGACCTGGGCATGGTGTAAATGGTATGGAATAAGGGGTGGAGAATGTGCTGGTTTTGGCTGAGAAGGGGTTAATTCTCTTCACTGTAGTGCCTGTGATAGTCAGGGACCTTTCCAGCTTCCCATGCTCTGCCATGTGGGCAAGAGACCAGGAGGGGCGGGGCCACAGCCAAGATACCTTACCCCAACTGGCCAATGGGATATTCATTCCATACCATGTGACACCATGGCCAGTACATTAACCAGGGCAGTTGGTGGGGCGCAGGTGGGCAGTTGCAGCTTGGGGACTGGTGGCATTGGGTCAGCAGGTGTTGAGCGGTTGCATCACGTGTGGTTTCTTTTGGTTGTTTATTCTGCCCCCTGCCCCGGGTTTTGCACCTCTCATTGTTTTCCTTTCCGTTGCATTATTATTGCTGCTGTTGTTGTTATTGTTTCATTTTAATTATTAAACTGTTCTTATCTCAACCCACGAGCTTTACCCTTCTGATTCTCTCCCCCATCCTGCCAGTGGGGGAGTGAGCGAGCAGCTGTGTGGGGCTGAGTTGTCAGCTAAACCACAACCCAGGGTTAAAGGAATGCAACAAATTAAGAGCAAGATTTTCAGAGGTGACCACTACTTCTTTAGTCTCTTAGGTGGTTGGTCAGAGACCCTTAAAACCCAGTTATGAAGAGTCACATGGCCATAGCTGAATCTGAAAGGACCTGAAGAATTCAAATTTAAGTTTAAATAAATAAATATTCAGAGGTCACTCTAAGTTCTGGACAGAAGCAATCTGCCCAACACAACACAAATCATCTTTGGAAATAATAAAGAAACATCCATATCTGATTTACAGCACAGACCACAAGAGGCTTGTTGGTTGACAGCTGGCTGAGCATGAGCCAGCAGTGCCCAGGTGGCCAAGATGGCCAACAGCACCCGGGCTTGTATCAGGAATAGTGTGACCAGCAGGAGCAGGGCAGGGATGGTGCGCCTGTACTCAGCACTGTTGAGGCCATACCTCAAGCACTGTGTTCAGTTTTGGGCCCCTCAGGACAAGAAGGACATTGAGGTGCTGGAGCGTGTCCAGAGAAGGGTAATGGAGCTGGGGAAGAGTCTAGAGAGCAGGTCTGATGGGGAGCGGCTGAGGGAGCTGGGGGGTTTTAGCCTGGAGAAGAGGAGGCTGAGGGGAGACCTTATCGCTCTCTGCAACTACCTGAAAGGAAGCTGTAGTGAGGTGGAGGTCAGTCTCTTCTCCCTAGTAACAAGCGATAGGACGAGAGGAAATGGCCTCAAGTTGCATCAGGGGAGGTTTAGATTGGATATTAGGAAAATTTCTTTACTGAAAGAGTGGTCAGACATTGCAACAAGCTGCCCAGAGAGGTGGGGGAGTCACATCCCTGGGGGTATTTAAAAGACACATAGATGTGGCACTTCAGGGCATGGTTTAGGAGACATGGTGGTGTTGGGTTGACGGTTGGACTTGATGATCCTAGAGGTCTTTTCCAACCTTAATGATTCTATGATCATCACTCTAAGCAGTCTCACAAGTCTAGCCTGGACTGGAACATCCACTTTGTTCAAATAAAGAAGGAAGAAAATGTTAGTCAACCACCAAGTGAGTTAATCAACTTTACCAGTCACTCTAGAATGTCTGCCTAATCTGGGTTAGAAAATATGGAATTAAATTAACAAGAGGAAGAAGGCAGAAAAGAAAAAATACTTGCTTTTTCTTTAGCTTCATCACCAGACAACTGAAATGGCATCCAGACTGCAGTGAGCCTGATATTAATGATTCCTTTCCCAGCCTGACATTAAATTAAAACCTTCAGCAGACCAACCATCTTTCAAGTAATTAAAAATACACCACCCTGCATGTCAAACAGCACTCACTCTTGACCTGAATCTACAAGCACATACAGTCTTCCCTTAGCATTTTCATTTATTTAATAAATAAGCTACAGAAAAAACATGTACTTGCTGCTGTAATATACATTTCCACTATCTCCTTCCCCTATCCTCCTCTTTCTTTTGCCAAAAATCAGAGATCAGGGAACAATTTGCAGAAGAACCATAGTTGTTACTTCTTGCAGGAGGCCCAAAGACACAGTTTTTAATCATGGCAACTGATTTATTGTGTGATTTATTGTGTTCCAGCAGTATGACCCATCTACTTCCCAGCAAGCACTACTACCCTATGATGCTTTCTTCCCATGATTACTGGTATCATCCCAAAGCAAAACTACCCGAACCCTAAGAATATTATCATCAGTAAAGACTTTGCTCATTGAACCAGTGCAATGAAGCCCCTATTTTCCACAAGATCATGGAAACAGTTAACACCAGATTCCATTTTTAGTATCTTTCAATACAAAATCTTCTCTTTCATATTATCAGGAGCACACTGAATTCTGTCTTTCTTTATCAATCTTTGTAATATCTGCTTTATTTTCTCTTGCAAAATCATTCTCCCACCTCTCTATCCCATGCAATCACTATATTAACAACAAGTTTCCACTACATGTAATTATGGCATGCCTTATCCTAGTCTTATTTTTGCTGAAGAGTTTGGCCTATTTTCTATTTCTACTAATGCTGACCCAAACTGCTTGTCTTCCTTGAAGGACCTTTCCCTCCTCTTCACAGAATAAACTTTTAGCCCCAGTCAATCAATTAATATATTTCTTCTAGAAATCAACTGTCCATGATTACATCATGAAGACTACTCAAAAATGGTTTCTAGATCAAAGGGAAACAGAAGGCATGGCTTTTATTGCTGTATCTTGGACTGAGGTTCAGTTAACTATCACATCTCAGAAATTACTACAAAGGAAACATGACCTCCCATGGTGGGAGGAAATTTTTTTTTTAAAGATTACTTAAAGAAAAGTTTCTTCAATAAGTGATTAGGCAAGAATATTTTAAAGGACATGGCAATAATTAGACAATACCATCTCAAATTGAACAAGCTACTGTACAAACAATAAAACATTCTTGCATTTTATTAAAAACCTTATTTTTTTAAATAAAAACCACATACAAGCCTGAGTGTTTCAAATAGATTAAACTGGAAACAAGATTCTCCTTTCTCCATCTCAAAACCCCTCTTTCAAACCCCTTCAGAGTTGAGTTTGTACTGCAACATCTGCGATAGCTTCATAAAACTAAAGACATGAGTAGCAGACTTGGAGTCTTTGCTACCACTTCTGAAGTTAAAAAAACAAAACAGTACAAAACCCAAAATAATCTCAGTTGACTCTTTATTTACTCACGTATTCAGTATCTCAAACACAAGCTTAAAAGGCAGAATAATACTTCCAAAGCTCAGGACATAAATGAAGACTGAATTATTCTTAGAAATCAAATCCCCTCATTCAGAAACTTCTATTAAAGCCTTTTCACTACAACTAACAAGGTAGCTCAACTTATGATAATCATCTCACTTCCTCACACTTTTCTTCTTTCAGTACTGGCATACAAACTATGCTATTTTATCTCTTTTCCTGTTCTCCTAGGTCTTCTGGAACATTTTATTTTCAACAGTCAACAAGTTTGGAGGAGTACTATGCTGACATTCAACTGTTTATAATGTTAACCACATCTGCCAGCAGCATCACACCACCTTCTCCACCTCCTTGATTAAAGAATTTGTGGCACCTCTGTGTGAGAAGGAGGACTAGTCATCTCCATGGCACTAAAGCAAATATTCACAGCAGCCCATAGAGAATCCATGCCAGGACAGATGGATATTTTGTGAAGGAACTGTGGCCCGTAGAGAACCCATGCTGGAGCAGACTTTTTTCCTGAAGGACTGCAGCCTGTAGGAGAGCCCACACCAGAGCAGGAGAAAAGTATGAAAGGGAAGGAACATCAGAGAGGAAATGTTATGTACTGACCATACAGCCCCTTGCGCTGCTCATGGGGAGTAGAGGAGTCTGGAATGAAGGAGTGAAGCTAGGCATGGGAAAGAGGGGGAGGAAAGGTGTTGTTTTAATGTTTGTCTTTTTGTTTCTCACTACCCAAATCTATTTTAATTGGCAATAACTTAAATTTATTTTCCCCAAGTCGATTCTGTTTTGCCCGTGATGGCAATTGGTACGCAATCTCCTTGTCTTTATCTTGACCCACAAGCCTTCTCATCCTATTCTCCCCCTCCCCATCCCACTGAGGAGAGGGAGGGAGCAGCTGGGTGGGTGTTTGGCCCTTTGCCAAGGCTAACCCACAACAGTGTTAAGCAAACCATTCAGTTTTGTCACTAGCAGAATAGTTTTTATCTGTAACAAGTTTACAAAATGGACTCTTTCAGTCCAATAGAGAATCTTCCATTAAAATGTTTATATGACTTCCTACTATGATGCACTATAAGTACAAAACAACATCTAGAACAACAAAATAACTAAAACATAAAAACATTTTACAGCTTAATGTTCTTTGTAAACTGTTCCTGATCTATCAAAAGAGGATCTCCTTCTTCTGCAATATTTCAAATTATTCTTTTTACTATTTCAGTGGGTTGTTGTTTTTTTTTTAATTATACATCTATATTTTTTGTCTGTACATTTGGTTAGTGATGGTTTCATAACAGTAAAAAGCTAGCTAATTAATATTACATAGCTATTCACCAGTTTCACAGATTTAAGTCCTTCCCCCACAGTTTCATACTACGAAGCACTGTTTTGCTTATTTGAGAAGTTATCTGCCAGAACACGCAGAGAAAGTGTTACTGCAAATTAGAACAATCTCAAATAATATTGTAATCCTACAGGTTTTATTTGTAAACCAAAACCCATTGGAGGAATAGAGTATTTATACCTGTTTCTGGGAGTTCCAAACTTTAAGAAATATCTGAGGGTTTTTTTCTAAGTAACCTTCCTCAAACTGTAGCTTGTACTATAATAAAATTGGTGTGCTTCCAATTTCCTCTGTAAGTCTAAAAATTCAACTTGTCCATTCCTTATGGCCAAACATACTCTACATATATGTTTGGACATTTGACAGATATTACAATTCCCATCCAATATTTCTTAGCTAACTATCTTACGATCCACTCATGGCTTCCAACCATCAATCTTCCTTTAAGTCAAAGGCCACAACACCATTAAATTTGGTTCTATCTTTAGTGAATTATAATAATACTTCAAAAAGACCCAAACAAACAACCCCCAATACTTCTGTTTGCAGTAGCTCTACTTTCCATCCATCATCCAATTATGTACTTGCATTCTTCATATCCTAACCGCCCATACACAACATTTTTTACTTTCCCCCACATATAAAAATATAATTTCAAATTGATGGAATAAATGCTAAGTGTGACCTTTTAAATCTGACGTTTCTCAGTAATGTAATTAATTACAAGTCTAATGGTAACATATAAGGAAATCAATTGTTTAAGGTACTGTTTTTAAGTGGTGATCTGTGGACTATTTCTAATGGGCCTAAAAAAGGTAATCAAGAAATTCAAGTTCATATACTATAGAATAAATTATGAATGCAAATTTTCTAAAACTGTGGAAAGTTTCTGAATGGCCACAAATCAAAAGCTGGTTCAAACCAATGGTTTGTAATAAAAAATTAATGTCAATTGCAAAATTCATGAACTAACGGTGACTAGCATTTTTCAATACCATCTTCCCAAAGTTCCTTTAGCTCACTGCTTTGTAAAATTAGAAAAAAAAAGTCTCTTAACTAGTCTTCTGACAACAAGGTAAACCAGTTTCAGTCTGGGTATAATTACAGCGAGCAACATCATTAGCAGTAATTATGAGACTGAAATCTCTTTAGAGAACAAGGAAGAACACCCTTATGGAAATGAAACCACATGCACCACAACTCAAACATTATATCTGTTGTGATGACCTTTGGTTTTCTAGGGTGTCTGTCACCAGGTGTGAGGAATTATAGTACTAGCACTGAGTTGATCCCTCAAAATATGAGGCAATTCACAATACAAAATAAAGATAAATATCTAAGAATACTCTATACATAACAGAGAGGATGGACATTTAGAATCTGACCCAAACCAGCACAGTTCAGTGAGGAACCTTTAATTTCCTTCAACGGGTGCTGATTTAGGCCCTTACTAAGATTGGCAAATTGCATCCATCACCATCACATCAGGAAAAAACAGTTAATTTTTCCCTCTTCACTCAGTCGCAGTGTTACGTTAAACATACATGAAATTGTACATTCCATGGCCCACCTCACAAAGGACTTTATCTCAAAGATATGGAGATAACTATAGTTTCTCAGTAATTTGGGTGACACATCTGCAATCAGAACTTAAGAAGTACATAACTGATAATGCAATATATTTTCAAAGTATGTTATATTACATACAGAACAATTTCTTGCTAGACAAAATAAAATGAGCATTCATTTTAACCTTGCAGCAGCTGGAATTCATCACTAACCACTACCATCTTTCTATTCTTGATGGAAGCATGGTTACTTGTATTCATTCTACCATACATACATCTATATTTCACATTTCCTCTCAAGCTCTTCTGAGTATTCCATCTGATACTTTCCTCATGGAGTTGCACTTTAAGATGCTCAGACACTAAAGCATTTAATTTGAAATTCTGAGGAACTGAATCTACTATGCAACCAATGTGCAATTGATGTTGGTGGGGAAAAAAAGGCCACGTGTGAGACTACCCTAAACTATTCCAGATTAAAAGGTAGGTTTAAAAAAAAAAAAAAAAAAAAAAAAGACTTCCTGTTCAACTGCCATGACACAAAAGCTTCCAGCAACATCCTTGTTATGTTTTTCAAAAAAAGCATATTGTAAGACACCAAAAAAGAGCACCATGAAAGTTGCCATTACACACACACACCCACCGCAAGGAATTATGCATTTTATGGTACTGAGAAGCCTCCTGAAAGCTTTCCAGTATTATAAATATGCAACCTAGGGAGTGAAGGAAAATGTTCCATATTAAAGCACATCCAGAAAAAAAGAATGCTTTTGAGCATCAGAAGGTAAAATGCCAAAACTCAGGCCATTGTCACCACATAGAAAGAATGAGATTTCAGTGTTCTCTGGAAAAACCTGAGCAGCCTCAGGCTACAAATACTTGCCTCCAAATATTAAATGTATTACACACACGCTATTTCTTTAGCTAACTGATCAAACCCTTAAATCCTATTAACTTTAACCAATTAAAAATATATAGAAAAGTGACCGCAACATGGAAGCATAAGAGTTAAAAACAAAATAATAAGTTTTTCCTCTATGTGAAGGACAATCCAGGAAATTTCCTCCAGTTCTCATTTCCTCCAGTTCTCATTTCCTGATAGCATGAAATCAGAAAGAATACCCATCACAGTCTTGTACATTGAAAAAAATTAAGAAATCCGGGGGGGAGGAATTTCCAGCAAAGCTTAATTTTTTTTTTTAAATGGAGAGATCCATAATGTTAGGAGCACTTCCCATCTCAGCTTGTCTACTGGAAGCCGGCTTGCTCTCCTCCATTTTCTGGTGTAGCTAGAGAACATGACATGGCTTACCTGACTCAGATCACAGCTCTCTGCCAAATTAGTCACTTCCTCTTATACATGCAAGCAGCTTCATAACACACACAGAGTCACACAAAAACAGCAGTAGAAAGCACTCAAACTTGAAGGTCTTTCTGTTTCCAAACATTAGAAAACGAATGCAAAGCTCCCCCGCCCCTTGGCGGCGGCCGGGGGCGGGGGTTTTAACAGATCACATCTATAGGAAACTCCAGGATGATTCGCGTGTAGGATAGAAACCACAATGTTAAGAAGCGGGGGGGGTGTTACTCCAAGACATAAAAAGACTGTAGCCCGCATGCGTGTATGGAAGAGAAGCTTTGTGTTGTGGAGTCTAAACTGAAACCAAAGCAAACAGTTAACAAATGGAGGACAGGGAGATAAAGAAATGGAAAGAGGGAGATAGACAAGAAAGAAAGTTGCTGTGGGTGATGGAGAAAGGTGCAGGAGAAAAACCCTTCCTTGTCTGAGAGATAGAGACATCGGGGGACCGAACAAGAAGGGGGTTTCTTCCTTTCTTCTCTTTCTCGAAAAGGGAGGAAAAGCGTGCATAATGGCTTCTGCTCTCCAGCTGAACGCTGTCGTCCTCCAAACAATGTCCTTCAAAGAAACCACTGCCACGCACGCACACCCAAGACGAAGCCAGAAGCCCTCACATCCTAATGTCGGGAGGGGGGGAGCATAAATATCTGTGTGAGGGATCAGCTTTGCAAGAGGGAAGAGAAGGGGGGGAGAGGGAAAAACACAAAGACAGAAAGAAGGTCACCCGATTGCCTGAGTCGTGCCAGCACGGAGCTTTTCTTTCCTCTGTGGCCCTCCCGTCTCTGATCCAAATCACGCACAGAGCACCATCCAGACATAGAGAAAGAGAGAGAGACACACACACACCCCCCAAAAAGCTCTGCTCGTATCTCACATCTCTCCATATCCCCCTTTAATGTAACAACAAAAAATTAATTAACCGCTTTCCTCCTCCCACTACCAGCACCTCCTCCTTCATGCAAGAGACCTCTCTCTCAAACAAATCACGCCGCTTTTTTTTTTCTTTGCTTTTTTTTTCCTTTCTTCCTCTTTCTTCCCCTGGCCGAATGAATGGATTTCACAGAAATATGGTGAAAACGGCATACACACACGAATGAGAGAATCTCTCTCATGCCAAATCAGAGATGGGTTTTATTTGCAAGAACTTACAGGAGCGTCCCGATGCCGCTGCCACCTCCTCCTCTCTGCCTAGCTCTTCTTGTTATTGCTTTGGAAGTTGCTTTGTGAGTCTCGTGCTCCTTGGCAGGCAATGGAGGATCGCCATCTTTTCCCTGATCCTCCCCCCCCTTTCTTTCACTGTTTTACTGCGGATGACCTGAGATATCCGTCTCTCACATACATTTTGTGTCTCTGAATAATGATCTACCAAGGGGAGAGAAAGAAAGAAGAAAATCTCTCCTACCACACAAAATGCAAGAGCACCAGGAAGTGCAAGAATATTTTCTAACAACAACGTGTAGGGGAAGAGGAGGAAAAAGAAAGAAAACAGACGAGGAAAGAGCAAGAGGAGGAGTGAGATGGGAGAGGAGGGAAGAAAGAATGAAAAGAAGAAAGAGATCTATGAGGCAGAACATATGTAAGAGAAGATGGTAGAGATGGGAGGTGTTGAAAATGAAGGAGATTAAAAGGAGGAAGATTATAACAAAAAGTTAAGGTTTGGGGCACTGAGTCACTCACTGGCCAGGAAGGAGGAGAAGGGGGAAAGATCTGAAGAGCCCCTTCCAAGCTGTTGCATTCCCAAAGCTTCCTGCACAGGGGCGCTCAGCAGCTCCTACAGTGCTGGGGTTGCTGCTCGGGAGGAGCGCTATGCTAAGTCATAGCTCTCTTCCAGCCACGGTAAAAAATGGTTTATGCATGCAGATCTGCCCCTGAGGTGATCCCTCAGACACATCCATCTAGAAGCTATTTTTCCCTAAGCAAGGGTTTTTACCTTATAAAATGGGGTGGAGGCATAATGGGTGCTGGAGGTTGCAAAATATAAAACCAGATCTACCATGTGGCCAGTTTCAAATTCCCCTTCCAACTTACATTTGATGTAGAGAAAAAAACCTCAAATTGTCCATTTCTGGCATATATTTTGAAGTCTTCTCCCAGAAATAAAGACAGGGTCTTTTTTTTTTTTTTTTGTCTCATAAGCATGTAGAAGAATACTACCAAGCACCAAAAATATTCCCTAGATTTGTGAACTGTTTTGGCTGCAAAATAAAATAAGTAATCCTATTTAAAACAACAGGCCTTCCAACCCCAAGTTTCTGTGCTTTTGTGACTGATCATTTAAAACTGTAGAAAGTAACAATCAAGGTTCATAATGAAATGGTGTCATTGTGATGGAGGTAAAAAACCAAAGACAAAGCTGCCTTATTCTGAATTTTTATTTAGTGTTGCTTGCATTAATAATAATCATTGTCCCGAGGTACCTCTTTTGCTCATCTTCCCACACACACGCTTCCTCCTACAGCACCATCAAATTCTTTCCAGTTTTACATCTAGCACTGGAGAGCATGTGCGTGCATGCAGAGGGAGATTAGGGGCTATATGCATATTCACCAAAACAATGTATGGGAGTGAGGCAAAAAACAATTTGAGCATAAGGGCATGACTAGTACTGGAACATTGCTGGGATTTCTTGAGCCCTCAAGCACTGCAATTTATATGGATGGAAGAGAGAGTAGAACCATAAAGCTTCTGTCACAGTGAAGGAGACTATCCCTCCTCCGGTCTGAGGAAGTTTTATCCGAGTGGTAAAGCTGAGATAATCTTAAAGGAGCCCAGATTTTATTGGCCACAGAAGAGATCATGTACATTAGAACTTTATTCTTAAAACTATACCAGCTCAGTTACAGACCAAATTGTAGTGATTACAAAGCACACAAACAGGGTCTCTCCCATTAACTTTTTCTTTGAGCTGTACAAGTTGATTACTAAACAGGACCAAATTCTTATCCCTCCTTCCCTTTCCATCCTTCCCCTCTTCCTTCAACAAAGGGTTGTAAGAAATAGGACGAAGAATAATTTCTGGGCAGAAGGAGCACTGTTGGATTTAGCAAATTTAAGGAGGGACTGTCTTTACAGCTGCCAGAACATGCAAGTGTTCCGCCTACAATTTTCTATAAATCATCCACTTCGCAGTAAGAGAGCACCTGGGTTTTGCAATCTTTGACGTACCATCAGCACCAAGGCAGATAATTTGCTTCTTTGTCTTTTAATATTACATTTTAAATTAAAAACCAAACAAAACAAAACACACAACCACAAACCTAAAAAACCTGACTTCTATCAAGCTACCCTCCAGGGAAACAACCCCATTTCAAAATGAAGGCTCTTGTGAGAACCTGGTATCAAGCCTAGGAAGAAAAGGTCTTCATGGAGATAGTCTGGAAATGTTTTAACACTCTCTCTTCCCTTCCTCCCAATAGTTCCAGGGAATCAAATGCAGTTGCAATCTGCCCATTAGCTCTCCTGTAACACATGGACAAGTTTTGCAAGGAGTTTTCTCTCACAGAAACCCTCACAGAAGCCAAGCACTTCCTCATGGATACTTAGAGGATTTGTTTTTTCAACATGGGTAAATTAATCTATATCTTCCTTCTGGGGAGTTTCTTCCATCTCATGCTAGTTCTGAAGACTGTTAGCCCATGTTCCACCAAAGAGCAGTCACAGTGGGAAAAAGGGAAATAAAAGTTAAGCATGCATACCACAAGTCACGATGGACAAAGCTTATATTGCTCAGTTATATGCATATGCATTAGATTTCCTGGAACTAATTATAATACTGCATCTTAATTACCCATGCATTTTAAGTCCCTTAGGAGCTCCTGAAGAGGTGGTCTCTGGTGGTCCCTAGTGATTTGTTGAAGGGGTGTTTTTTTGTGTCCTTTCCATGAACTCCATATGTGGAGTCCTTCTTCCATATGGTCATGAGTTGGCCCATCGAGTAATCTTGTCGCAGTGTGTTGCAAGGTGTGTTGGTGTCAACTGGTGTTCTGACTCTTATCTAGATGATGTCCTTAGTTCCTTTTGTCTTGGTTAGGACTGGCGCCTGCTGCTAGGTTGTTTGCATCCCTCCAGGACATTCCCCATCAGGCTTGGGAAGATTATTTCCTTGAGTGCATTCTTGCCTGAGGCCCCTTACAACACTCCCAGATTGCTCAACTACAGAAGAAATGCAGGGGTTTCCCTAGACTGCAGCTTGGAGTCCCACTGGTTTTAGCTGCTGAACTCACAAGTCTATGGCCAAATAGAGGAAGCAGCCCTACAGCTCAGAGTAATGCCGGTGCAATAATAATGCTGGTGCCAAAGCACAGTCTGCCTGCTGAGTAGAAGTACCAAAAGGTGACAAAGTTCATGCTCTGTGGCAGTATTAGTGCTACTTTCCAGGTGTGGTGATCAGCAGTAAAGAGGTTAACCATGCTGACAACTCTGTGATCCTGAATTAGCCTTGCAAGTTAACTGTTAACAAAGGACTTCCAATAGGAATGAAGATAGTTTGCACCTTTCTTAGTAGTCTCATTTCCACCTCTGGTGACTCAATAGGACATCAGTGTGTAAAAAAAAGGCACTGTTATCTCCTCAGCCAGGCAGCCCAGCTAGTTGCAGGGAGTATGGAAGGCTGGAAAGAAGCTGTGGTAGATGTCAGCTTTGCTCCCGGCCACTTTGTCTTGTCACATCTGTGCCCTGGGGGACAGGAGGGGACTTCAGGCTTGGTCCAGTTTCTCTGTTCATTTTTCCAGCAGAGAGCAATGTCTTACCACCATGTGACACTTTAGGAGGTGTCAGTCTGGGTAAAAAAGTAAAACAATTCAACCCACACACATGCTTTAGCTGACCTGGGGTAGATGTCCCATACATGTGCCCAGGGAACAGAAGTAAATAGGATGCTTCAGGAACAGGTTCCAACCTCATGAACAGGATACACCTACTCTTGATATCCCTAAGAAAACTGAATTTTTGGAATTGCCTGCTAAAGACATAACAATGAACTATGCGAGCCTGGCAAAACAGAAGTTGAGGGCCAGAGATGGAAACTGAGAGAAAAGGAAGCACTTGTTTTTCGACTATACCCTTGAGGAGAGCTGAGAGACTGATCAAAGCAAACATCCCGCCTCAAGAAGCCTCTGAGAATGGGGTGATAAAGCGTGTAGTCAAGGAGACCAACTAATTGGGATGTTGATAAGAACTAAGACAAAGTGCCCAGTAGGGGAAATATCCTCATTATAATACTAAAAATCGGGCCCATAGGCCAGGAACCGCCCTCCCCCTTTAGTAAGTCCCTTACTCTCTGAGCATGGGTGGTAAATTAAAAGTGAGCTGTACCTTTACATTGAAGTGAGAAAGAAATTAACCAATTATTAGCTGAGGCACGTGAATATTAGCTGTGACTGACACATTTAACTGTATAAATGCCTTGTAGTTTCTCGGTGCGGGGTGCTGGCTTTGTGGGTTACCACCTAGCACCCATCTTTGCACAAAAATGAATCAAATAAAATACCACCACTCTGTGCATAGTTTGGCGTTTTGCACACCAGGCGAATGAACCCGCTTTTCGGGATAGCACTCTGACCCAGGAAATTCAGTGGTAAAGTCTACCTGGGCCAAAATATTTTGTTTCCAGGACAGGTCTTTGTTGGTACGCACAGATTTCCAGGCAACTCTGTTGTGGAGATACTGTCTGACACCAAAGTCCTGTTCTTGGAGCTGCTGAAGCCAATAGGAGCTGCTCAGTGAACTACATGGCAGAAAAGCCTAAAGCAGGGGGATGAGCAGTACACACCAGGAAGCTCAAAATGTTTTTTTTTTTCCTCTTAGCCAAAACTAATTCTTGAAAGGCTCTGATTAGTACCTCAGGCTGAAAAAGTTAGATACAGATAGGGATCTTAGGAAAATGATGTGGAGAATAACATGTTGAAAATGCACTTTTTAAAATATGTAAACAGAAGGACAGTGCCATTTTTAATGTCCCCCTCATAGAATTGAGAATTACCTTTTTCCTCCCCTGATTTGGAAGAATTGTTCCTTTTCTTGAAATTAGTTTGAGGAAACCATGAAAAAATGGAGAATAAATAGAAGTCAGGTTATCCAACCCAGTGCAATGCTTCTCTGCCCTTATACAACAAGCAAATGCTGGATCAGTTCAGTTCACCAGAGAACTGAATATCAGTTTCCCTAGAATATTATGTTATATAGCTATTGAGAGACTTTCACTCTATTTCAGTGGCAGCTTGAAATCCCCCCCTCCCCCAGTCCTGCCCAGCCTACAGGGCCCCTCAGTGACAGCTAGAACATTCCCAACACCCCTGCTCACCTCTAAGACACCCATACCATGTCCCTTTCCCAGCTCCCTGTTCCTGCCCTGGCTCTGTACCCCTGAAATAACCTCATGACAACCCACAGCAACTAAATATCTTGACAGCAGTGTGCCCAGGTGGCCTAGAAGGCCAACAGCACCCGGGCTTGTATCAGGAATGGTGTGGCCAGCAGGAGCAGGGCAGGGATGGTGCCCCTGTGCTCGGCACTGGTGAGGCCCCACCTTGAATATTGTGTCCAGTTTTGGGCCTCTCAGGACAAGAAGGCCCTTGAGGGGCTGGAGCGTGTCCAGAGAAGGGCAACGGAGCTGGGGCAGGGTCTGGAGAACAAGTGTGCTGGGGGGCAGCTGAGGGAGCTGGGGGCGTTTAGCCTAGAGAAGAGGAGGCTGAGGGGAGACCTTCTTGCTCTCTGCAGCTGCCTGAGAGGGGCTGGAGTGAGGGGGGGTTGGTCTCTTTTCCCAAGTCATTAGTGATGGAACAAGAGGAAATGGCTTCAAGCTGCGTCAGGGGAGGTTTAGAGGTACCATGAGGTGGTAGCCGAAGTACAGTAACGGCTTCCATGCAAGACCCAAATAACTAATAAAGCTCAAGGCCAGTGTTTTAATAACAAATCTCTGAGGCAAAACATCTCTAATCATTGCAGAGCACAGCAAACTATAAAACCCAACAGCAATCTTTAACATGTACTTCAAAATCAGCATGGTGTAGATTGGATAAACTAATATTGAAAACAGATGAATCAATGCTGTGACCACCAACTGTTATTATTTCAAACCCTTCGTGCCCCATGTTAGGCACCAAAAAGGACTGTTGTGGTTTAGCCCCAGTCAGCAACTAAACACCACACAGCCACTTGCTTACTTCCCCCCACCCCTGTGGGACGGGGAGAGAATCGGAAGGGCCAAAGTAAGAAAACTCATGGGTTGAGATAAGAACAGTTTAATAATTACTATAAAACAGTAATAATAATAGTAATATAATGAAAAAGAAAATAACGAGAGAGAGCTGAACCCTCAGGAGGAGGAAAAACAAACAAGTGATGCAACCACTCACCACACACCGACCGATGACGCCAGTCTCCAAGCCGCGGTTGCTCCCTCCCGGCCAGATCCCCCCAATTAATATACTGGACATGACATCACATGATATGGAATATCCCTTTGGCCGGTTTGAATCCACTCTCTTAGCTGTGCCCCCTCCCCTCCTGGCTTCTTGTGCACCTGGCAGAGCGTGGGAAGCTAAAAAAGTCCTTGACTAGTACAAGCACTACCCAGCAACAACTAAAACATTGGTGTGTTATCAACATTATTCTCATACTAAGTCCAAAGCACAGCACTATGCCAGCTAGAGTGAAGAAAATTAACTCTATCCCAGCTAAAACCATGACACCCGCTCTACTCAGCGCTTGTCAGGCCACACCTGGAGTACTGTGTGCAGTTCTGGTCCCCGCTATACAAAAAGTACGTGGACAGGCTGGAAGGGGTCCAGAGAAGGGCCACCAAGATGATCAAAGGACTGGGAAGCTGCCATACGAGGATAGGCTGGGAGAGCTGGGTTTGTTCAGCCTTGAGAAAAGGAGGCTCAGAGGGGATCTCATCACCACGTACCAGTACTTAAGGGGTAGTTACAAAGAAGATGGTGACTCCCTTTTTACAAGGAGTCACATGGAGAGGACAAGGGGGATGGACACTAGTTGCTCTCGGGGAGATTCCGATTGGACACCAGAGGGAAATTTTTCACAGTGAGGACAGTCACCATTGGAATAATCTCCCCAGGGAAGGGGTTGACTCAGCCACATTGGACACTTTCAATATTCGGCTGGATATGTCACTGAAATCGGGAATAAACCTCATAACACCAATGTAATGTTAAAAGGCAGGCATTCTTTATTCACGGTGCCGGATGTACAGGGGATCCCTCCTCCTAACGTGCATACCGCAGATTACATCAACCAAAACTTATATTGTCTGGTTACATACATATGCATCAAATTTCCTGGAACTAATTATCATATTTACAGTCATTACGCACGCATCCTTAAAAGCTGAGGGGCATCTCCAGTGGTCCCTGGTGGTCTCTGGTGTTGTATACATGTTTACAGCCGTCTGACCGAATTGATGAGCTTTGCAGTGCCTTACCACCACTTCTTTTGGTTTCTGCACATCTTCCAGAAGTTGGAGAATTTCTTCTTTATGCTTTATCGATGATCCTTGGGCTGATAGCAGTCCTTTTTCCTTCCAAATAGCTCCATGAGCATGGATCACACCAAATGCATATTTGGAATCAGTCCAAATATTTACCCTCTGTCCTTCTGCCATTAGCTGAGCCTGCGTCAATGCCACCAGTTCTGCTTTCTGTGCTGAGGTGTGTGCAGGCAGCGTCCCTGACTCCATTACCTTGGTGGTGGTAACGACAGCATATCCGGCCATTCGCTTCCCTTCTTGCACAAAGCTGCTTCCATCTGTGAACAATTCCAGATCAGGATTTTCCAGAGGTTCATCTCTCAGGTCCGGTCTGCTGGAACAGACTTGTTCAATAGTTAGCAGGCAATCATGTTCTAACTTTCCCATCAGATTTTCTGCTGACAAGGACATTGCTGGATTAACAATTGCTGTGGTTTTTAATTCTGTATCATTTTGTTCCAATAAGACAACCTGATATTTCAGCATTCTGCTGGGGGATAACCAATGACCCCCCTTTTGCTCTAAGACAGTTATTACCATGTGTGGTACATATACCACCATCTTTTGACCCATGGTCAGTTTTCGAGCTTCTTGGATCAGCAATACTGTTGCTGCCACAGCACGCAAACACCCCTGCCATCCTTTACTCACATTATCAAGGTGTTTGGAAAAGTATCCCACTGGCCGCCTCCAGGATCCCAACCATTGTGCCAGCACTCCAAGGGCCAGATGTTGCCTTTCATGCACAAACAACTCAAAAGGTTTGGTCAGATCAGGTAAACCCAATACAGGGGCCCTCATTAGTGCCTTTTTAAGTTCTTTGAATGATTTCTGGCACTCAGGTGTCCAAGTCAGATACCGATCTTTAGATTCTCTTAAAGCTTCATATAGTGGCTTCACATACAGTCCATAATTCAGAATCCAGAGCCGACACCATCCAATCATCCCCAGAAAGGCTCTCAGTTCCCTTGGGCTGCAAGGCTCGGGGATCTGACAAATAGCTTCTTTCCTTTCATTTCCTAAGTGTCTGTCCTTGAGATATCTCAAAACCCAAATAAATCACTGCTTCTTTTCCTATTTGGGCTTTGTTTCTGGAAACTCTGTATCCTCCCCAGCCCAGAAAATTTAATAAGCTGATAGTAATTTCAAAACATTTTACTTTCTGCCGCTATCAGAATGTCATCCACATACTGTAACAATAGGCCTCTCCCTTGGTTCTGTCTTTTCCATATTTCTGATTCTTTTGCCCACTGATTCCCAAATATCATAGGGCTATTTTTAAATCCTTGTGGAAGTACAGTCCATGTTAGCTGTGTCTTTCGTCCTGTGGTGGGGCTTTTCCATTCAAAAGCAAATATGCTTTGGCTTTTTATGTCCAGAGGTATGCAAAAGAAGGCATCCTTCAAATCTAGTACAGTAAACCATTTATGTTCCTCTTTTAAAGAGGTCAGTAAAGTGTATGGATTAGCCACTACTGGGTGTGTATCTTGGACTATCTGATTTATGGCCCTTAAATCCTGAACTAGTTCATATTCTTTGCCTCCATATTTCCTTACTGGCAATATAGGAGTATTATATTCTGAGTCACGTTCCACCAAAAGCTCATAATTTGAAAAATTTTATAATTAACCCCTCTAATTCTTTTCGAGCCTCTCACTTAATAGGGTATTGTTTTTGTCTTACCGGCTTGGCTCCAGGTTTTAACATTTCTTTTACCAGCTCTGCCAATTTAGATCATCCCAGGACTTTGCTTGCCCAAACCAAAGGAATTACTGCATTTTCCACTTCTTCGGGAATCTGTTCCTCCCTGGAGGAATCCTGTAACATAAACATTCTTGCCTCTACGGCTTTTGATTCTGGTATTAGTAATTTAATCTCTCCATCTTTAAAAGTTATTTGTGCATCTAATTTATTTAATCGATCTCGTCCTAACAGAGGTAGTGGGCATTCAGGCATATACAGAAACTGGTGAGTTACCCATTGTTTCCCCAATTTAAACTTTAATGGCTCTAAGAAAGGCCAGTTTTCTTTCTGCCCTGTTGCACCAACATCTACTGATTTATGACTAAATTTCCCTTTACATGTATTCAATACCGAATAAGTGGTATCTACCAAAAATTCTATTTCTTCATTCCCTAGCTTCAATGTAACCAGGTGTTCAGCTAGGGTTGATTCCCCCGGTCTCCTTCCTGCCAAGCTACTTCAAGCATTTTACGCAAATCTCTAGATTCAGGTCCTTCCCATGAATATAGAGGCCAATTGAATTGCTGCTTCTGTTTTTTCTGGGTCCAAATTAGTATATTTTCTGGCAGTCACCTTCAGTCTTTCCATAAAGGCATTCTTGTCTCACTTAATAAATTTTTGACCAATTTATTGCTTTGGGCATTGCATGTCTTACTCCAAATAAATCCACCTCTGATATCTAGTCAACATTCCCCTGGGTCCCAGTTGATTAGGGTCCCACTCAGGATTTGTAGATGGAAAATTCTGATCCACTGTCCCCTGTAAATCCCCATCAGCATTTGCTCCCTGCACCTGCCTTCTGGCTGTATTCCATACCATTTTCTTGTCAGTTTCATCAAGCAAAGTATCCAGTATCACAAGTAGAACAACACTTTTTCAAGTTCTCATCACATTTTCCTCCTTTCAAAACCATTGCCATAGAATTTTGGGGACATATCTCACGCTGTTTCTGCCACTCTGGATGATTCCACAATGTAAAGAACAAATCAACATATGCCACTTCCTCCCATTTACCTTCCCTTTTTACAAAACAACATTAATTGCAAGATGGTATTATATTGCAATGTCTCATTTTCTGGCCTTTTCTCCCCACTTTCCAATAGATACATTGGCCACCAATGATTGCAATATTCAATTAATTGTTTACGAGTTAAAGGATCACCCCCCAGATCTTTCCAATGTCTTAGGATACATCCCAAAGGTGTCTTTTGTGGGATGGGCTTCTTGCTCGGAAAAGTTCCCATCTTCCCAAGAGACTAGTGAGTGTGATCGTGCGCTATCACAGGCACTAGTCAGAGGGATCCCAACCCCTGTTGAAGCTCCCTCTGGGATTCCAGCCCCCTGCCGGAAATGCCAACCTCCTTGCCCGGGACCCTAGCCCAACCCTGCGAGGCTTTCACCCTGTCTTATAGGCAGGCGTTACCTGTGGGGCCTCCTACCCCATAGAGGTACCTCTCAGCCCAACTCTACATAGCTTTTGCCGCGTCTTATAAGCAGGTTGGTGGGATTTGAACCCACATTCCATTACCCTCTTAAAAGAATGCCTTATTACCTTTCCAGGGGACTTGCTCAGAATTCTTCAGTCCAGGGATCAGAGGTTCTACACGAGAATCCGTTGGTGCTGGCTGGAGGTCCCGTTATCCCGCAGATCCGCTGAGATTCGCCCATCTGGGTCACCAAAACTGTCACCGAAATCGGGAATAAATCTGGTAACACCAATGTAGTGTTAAAAGGCAGGCATTCTTTATTCATGGCGCCGGATGCATGGGGTATTGCTCCTTCTAACGTGCATACCTCACACACCATTCCCACGTGATTTATATAGACCAAAAATATACATATTCATCTTACCCATACATATTCAATATTATTCTCTTTGGTGATTGGCACAAACTTGCTCGCTTCACATGTAAATTATTGCACAGACTCAGTTGTCCGTTCCCATTGTTCTCTTTTGAGTAGGTGGTATTACTTGGGTCGGTGGTTGCGATCTCCCCCTGCTGGAATTACCTTTTACCTACTTGGCTCTTAATCTTGGCAGTCCTGGCCTCTTGTCATCCTCTTCTGACAATAAAATAATAATTATAATAATGGTTATGATAATAATGACAATAATGTTAATATAATAAAATGGAAAAAGAAGAAAAAAAGAGAAAAAAAACCCACAGAAACACAAAAAATACAGCTGCTCACCACCCACCAAACAATGCTGCCCGTCCCTGAGCCACGATTGCTGCCTGACTCCCCCGGCCAGCCCCTCCCAGTTAACATACTGGGTGTGACGTTACATGATATGGAATATCCCTTTGGTCAGTTTGAATCTGCTCTCTTAGCTGTGCCCCCTCCCCTCCCGGCTTCTTGTGCACCCAGCAAAGCATGGGAAGCTAGAAAAGTCCTTGACTAGTACAAGCGCTACCCAGCAACAACCAAAACATCTGTGTGTTATCTCAATATTCTTTTTTATGCTAAGTTCAAAGCACAGCACTATACCAGTTAGAGTGAAGAAAACTAACTCTATCCCAGCTAAAACCATGACACCCCCATACACAAGAAGAAATATTGGAAGCAGACATCAACTCATTTAGAACGGGATAACGAAAAAACAGGGCCATCACGAGGAGAAGAGGAAGAAGTGATAAACGAAATAGAGGCCACCCGATCCCTGCCCTTGAGTGAGTTGCAAGATATGCAAAAAGATTTCAGCCATCGCTCAGGTGAGCACATTGCCACCTGGCTGCTCCGATGCTGGGATAACAGGGCCAGTAGCCTGGAACTAGAGGGAAAAGAAGCCAAACAACTGGGTTCCCTTTCTGGGGAAGGGGGCATTGACAAAGCAATTGTAAGAAGAACACAAGCCCTCAGCCTCTGGAGGCGACTCCTGTCTGGAGTGAAGGTATCCCTTCAAAGAAGATGTTACATATCGCCCAGGAAAATGGACAACTATGGAGAAAGGCATCCAGTATCTAAGGGAATTAGCCATGCTTGAGGTGATTTACGGTGACCTGGACGATCAACGGTCCTCCAAAGATCCAGATGAAGCCGAGTAGGAAACCCCAGTTGCCCAGTGTGCTGGTTTTCACTGAGAAGGGGGTTAATTCTCTTCACTGTGGGGGTCGAGTACCTTTCCAGCTTCCCACGCTCTGCCGCGTCGGTGGGAGGTTGGGGGGGCAGGGCCACAGCTGAGGCAGCTGACCCCGACTGGCCAATGGGATGTTCATTCCATACCATGTGACACCATGACCAGTATATTAAGGGAAACAGCTGCAGCTCGGGGAGGGGTGGCGTCGGGTCGGCGGGCGGTGAGCGGCTGCGGCGCGTGCGGTTTGTTTCTGCGGTTCGTTCCCCTCCCCCCTCCCTTCCCCCCTGCCCCGGGGTTTTGCGCCTCTCATTGTTCTCCTTTACATTGCATTTCTGTTGTTGTTTCTTTTAATCTTAATTATTAAACTGTTCTTATCCCAACCCACGAGCGTTACCCTTCTGATTCTCTCCCCTATCTACCGGTGGGGGAGTGAGCGAGCGACTGTGTGGGGCTGAGCTGCTGGCTAAACCACGACAGTCTTTTTGGCGCCCAACGTGGGGCTCAAGGGTTGGAGATAATAACAGCTGCTGGTCACGGCACCATGTTGTCCTTTTTGCAGCTGGTGTTAAAGATTGGTGTTGGTTTGTTGAGTCTGCTGTCTTCTGCTGTGATTAGTAACATTTTGCCCAAGAGGTTTGTTATACAAATACTCGTTTTCAGCTTTATCTAGTATTTGGGGTTTTTGCTGAAACCGTTACTGTACTTTGGATGCCACCTTGTTGAGGCAATTAGCAATTATGCCTCCTCCTCGGAGAGATTTTATATGGAGGAAATACAGAATAGTACCTTTGCAACTTTGTTCTATCATGTCTCTGCCTCTATTACAACAACCTTTTTGTATCTTGAACATCCTTGGGTGGTTAAGGTGCACTTATTGTTAGTTTTTGGGCATGCTGTTTTGGTTTTGACTAAGCAACTTAAGAATATCACCCAGAAATCTGCCCCGAGGCTTGATAGTTACGAGTGGCAGGGCATGTGGGATAGCATGGGCAAATACCTAGGGCAGTGGGCACCCCCAGTGTTTTGGAGTTTCACCCCCGAACAAGTGCAGAATCCTAAAAAACTAGTAGAATATTTGGAGAAAGTATGTTGTTACGCTGGGAACTCCAGAGAGACACAGATAACTGCAACATGCTGGGGCCTGGCCCATGCGTACTGAGCCCTGCTCAACAGTATTCAGTGCTCCCAAGGGGAAGAGAATGTCTCTGGATTGAAAGGCAAAGTGACTGGCACTGTAGTCACTCCAGCCCTGACGACAGGCACTGCAGCTACTCAAACCCCCACGACAAGTACTGGAGCTGGCTCAGAGAATCAAGCCGTGCCAGTATCAGTTGCCCCCATACACAAGACAAAATATTGGAAGCAGACATCAACTCGCTTAGAACGGGATGATGAAAAAGCAGGGCCGTCACGAGGAGAAGAGGAGGAAGAAGTCATAAATGAAATAGAGACCACCTAATCCCTGTTCTTGAGCGAGTTGCAAGATATGCGAAAAGATTTCAGCCATCGTTCAGGTGAGCACATTGCCACCTGGCTGCTCCGATGCTGGGATAATGGGGCCAGTAGCCTGGAACTAGAGGGAAAAGAAGCCAAACAACTGGGATCCCTTTCTGGGGAAGGGGGCATTGACAAAGCAATTGGGAAAAAACCACAAGCTCTCAGCCTCTGGAGGCGACTCCTGTCCGGAGTGAAGGAAAGGTATCCCTTTAAAGAAGATGTTAAATATTGTCTAGGAAAATGGACAACTATGGAGAAAGGCATCCAGTATCTAAGGGAATTAGCTGTGCTTGAGGTGATTTACGGTGACCTGGACGATCAACGGTCATCCAAAGATCCAGATGAAGCCGAGGGCACACGACCCATGTGGCGGAAGTTTGTACAGAGCGCACCATCGAAGCATGCAAACTCATTGGTAGTGATGTCCTGGAAAGATGACGAGACACCAACGGTGGCAGAGGTGATTGATAGACTCCGGGATTACAAAACAAATATCTCTTCCTCGCTCGTCTCTGCTGTGGAGAAACTGTCCCAAGAGGTCCAGCAACTCAAAGATCTGTCCTACTCCCCACCTCTACAGAGCAGTGTCTCAGCTGTTAGGAATAAGGGTTCCTTTGCTCAAAGGAGAGGATACACACCACGGGTCACCCTATGGTTCTACCTGCGTGACCACGGAGAGGACATGAGCAAGTGGGATGGCAAGCCTACCTTGACCCTACAGGCACGAGTGCGTGAACTGCAAGGAAGAACAGTCACTCAGGGAGGCTCTTCCAGGAAAGCTGCTGCTCCAATTTCCAGTGAGCAAGTCCCCAGACAGAGGAGTAGAAGCGCAGATTTTATTTCTAAGTGTAATAGAGGGTCTCCTGATTCCCATTTACAGGAAGTGAGTTGTGACTGCCATGATCAAGACTAGAGAGGCCCTGCCTCCAGCCAGGTGGAGGAAAGAGATAACCGGGCTTACTGGACTGTGTGGATCCGATGGCCTGGCACGTCCAACCCACAGGAGTATAAAGCTTTAGTGGACACCGGCGCACCTCAATGCCATCAAACTGTATAGGGGCAGAACCCATCAGCATTGCTGGAGTGACAGGGGGATCCCAAGAGCTAACTGTATTGGAGGCCGAAGTGAGCCTAACCGGGAATGAGTGGCAAAAGCACCCCATTGTGACTGGCCCAGAGGCTCCGTGCATCCTTGGCATAGACTACCTCAGGAGAGGGTATTTCAAGGACCCAAAAGGGTACAGGTGGGCTTTTGGTGTAGCTGCCTTGGAGATGGAGGAAATTAAACAGCTGTCTACCTTTCCCGGTCTCTCAAAGGACCCTTCTGTTGTGGGGTTGCTGAAGGTCAAAGAACAACAGGTGCCAATCGCCACCACAACAGTGCACCGGCGGCAGTATCGCACCAACAGACACTCCCTGATTCCCATCCATGAGCTCATTCATTGACTGGAGAGCCAAGGAGTCATCAGTAAGACCCACTCACCCTTTAACAGTCCCATATGGCCAGTACGGAAGTCTAATGGAGAGTGGAGGCTAACAGTAGACTATCGTGGCCTGAATGAAGTCACTCCACCGTTGAGTGCTGCTGTGCCAGACATGCTAGAACTTCAATACGAACTGGAGTCCAAGGCAGCCAAGTGGTATGCCACAACTGATATCGCTAATGCATTCTTCTCAAGCCCTCTGGCAGCAGAGTGCAGGCCACAGTTTGCTTTCACATGGAGGGGTGTCCAGTACACCTGGAATCGACTGCCCCAGGGGTGGAAACACAGTCCTACCATTTGCCATGGACTGATTCAGCCTGTACTGGAACAGGGAGAAGCTCCAGAAAACCTTCAATACATAGATGACATCATCGTGTGGGGCAACACAGCAGAAGAAGTTTTTGAGAAAGGAGAGAAAATAGTCCAAATCCTTCTGAAAGCTGGTTTTGCCATAAAACAAAGTAAGGTGAAGGGACCCGCAAAAGAGATCCAGTTCTTAGGAATCAAATGGCAAGATGGATGTCATCAGAGTCCAATGGATGTGATCAACAAAAGAGCAGCCATGTCTCCACCAACTAGCAAAAAGGAAACACAAGCTATCTTGGGCGTTGTGGGTTTTTGGAGAATGCATATTCCAAATTACAGTCTGATCGTAAGCCCTCTCTATCAAGTGACCCGGAAGAAGAATGACTTCAAATGGGGCCCTGAGCAACAACAAGCCTTTGAACAGGTTAAACAGGAGATAGCTCATGCAGTAGCTCTTGGGCCAGTCCGGGCAGGACACGATGTAAAGAATGTGCTCTACACGGCAGCCGGGGAGAATGGCCCTACCTGCAGCCTCTGGCAGAAAGCACCAGGGGAGACCCGAGGTCAACCCCATGTGTTTTGGAGTCAGGGATACAGAGGGTCCGAAGCCTGCTATACTCCAACTGAAAAAGAGACATTGGCAGCATATGAAGGGGTTTGAGCTGCTTCAGAAGTGGTTGGTACTGAAGCACAGTGGCTCCTGGCAACCCCGAATGCCAGTGCTGGGTTGGATGTTCAAAGGAAACGTTCCCTCTACACACCATGCAACCGATGCTACATGGAGTAAATGGGTTGCACTGATCACCCAGCGGGCTCGAGTAGGAAACCCCAGTTGCCCAGGAATCTTGGAAGTGATTCTGGACTGGCCAGAAGGCAAAGATTTTGGAATATCACCAGAGGAGGAGGTGACACATGCTGAAGAAGCCCCACTCTATAACAAAATGGCAGAAGATGAAGAGCAATACGCCCTGTTCACTGATGGATCCTGTCGCCTTGTGGGAAAGCATTGGAGATGGAAGGCTGCTGTATGGAGTCCTACATGACAAGTAGCAGAAACTGCTGAAGGAGAAGGTGAATGGAGCCAGTTTGCAGAGGTAAAGGCCATCCAGCTGGCCTTAGACATTGCTGAACGGGAAAAGTGGCCAGTGCTCTATCTCTGTTCTGACTCCTGGATGGTGGCAAATGCCCTGTGGGGGTGGTTACAGCAGTGGAAGCAAAGCAACTGGCAGCACAGAGGCAAACCCATCTGGGCTGCCACATTGTGGCAAGATATTGCTGCCCGGCTAGAGAACCTGGTTGTAAAGGTACGTCATGTAGATGCTCACGTCCCCAAGAGTCGGGCCACTGAAGAACATCGAAACAACCAGCAGGTGGATCAGGCTGCCAAGATTGAAGTGGCTGAGGTGGATCTGGACTGGCAACAGAAGGGTGAACTTTTTCTAGCTCGGTGGGCCCATGACACCTCAGGCCATCAAGGGAGAGATGCAACATACAGGTGGGCTCGTGATCGAGGGGTGGACTTGACCATGGACGCTATTGCGCAGGTTATCCATGAATGTGAAACGTGCGCTGCAATCAAGCAAGCGAAGCAGGTAAAGCCACTGTGGTATGGGGGACGATGGCTGAAATATAAATATGGGGAGGCCTGGCAAATTGACTATATCACACTCCCACAGACCCGCCAAGGCAAGCGCCATGTGCTTACAATGGTAGAAACAACGACTGGCTGGCTGGAAACATATCCTGTCCCCCACGCCACTGCCCGGAACACTATCCTGGGGCTCGGAAAAACAAGTCCTTTGGCGACATGGCACCCCAGAGAGAATTGAGTCAGACTATGGGACTCATTTCCGAAATAACCTCATAGACACCTGGGCCAAAGAGCATGGCATTGAGTGGGTGTATCACATCCCCTATCACGCACCAGCCTCTGGGAAAACAGAACGGTACAATGGACTGTTAAAAAATACACTGAGAGCAATGGGGGTGGGACATTCAAGCACTGGGATACACATTTCGCAAAAGCCACATGGTTAGTCAACACGAGGGGATCTGCCAATCGAGCTGGCCCTGCCCAGTCAGAACCCTTACGTACTGTGGAAGGGGATAGAGTCCCTGTAGTGCACGTAAAGAATATCCAGGGCAAAACAGTCTGTGTTCTTCCTGCCTCAGCCAAAGGCAAACCCTTTCGTGGGATTACTTATGCTCAAAGACCTGGGTGCACTTGGTGGGTGATGCGGGAGGATGGATGAGTCCAGTGTGTGCCTCAAGGGGATTTGATTTTGGGCAAAAACAGCCAATGAACTGAATGGCACAATGCAAACTGCTATATAATATTGTGTGTCACCTCTGTGTTGTATCAATGATATCAGAGTACGAGCCTCTCAACCCATGGAAGATGAACTGTGAAACAAGCCGTGCAGCAGTGATGGAACAATGACTGACTCGGTATGCAGCAACCCAACGCCACACACACCATCTCTTCCACCCTGAAAGACTGATACAACAGATGGAGCCCAGAGTCATGGACTGGGTGAACTCAATGGACATGTTAATGGACATTTTACAGGGAAGGTCCATGAACTAAGGGAATGATGTCTGTGTATTATGTTAAAGGATGGGAAGGGGAGGGGTGGTTGTTGGTAAGGTTGTATTGGATGGTATGGGACCTGGGCATGGTGTAAATGGTATGGAATAAGGGGTGGAGAATGTGCTGGTTTTGGCTGAGAAGGGGTTAATTCTCTTCACTGTCGTTATCGGCTACCTTTCCAGCTTCCTGTGTTCTTCCACGTGGCAGGAGGCTGGGAGGGGCTGGGCCACGGTGGGGGCGGCTGACCCGGACTGGCCAATGGCATGTTCATTTCATACCATGTGACACCATGACCAGTATATTAAGGGGGGCAGTTGCAGTTTGGGGAGTTGTGCTGTTGGGTGGTGAGCTGTTGTGTTGTGTGTGGGTTGTTTTGGTGGTTCATCCCCCTTCCTCACCCCCCTGGGTTTTGCGCCTCTCATTGTTTTTCCTTTCCATTGCACTTTTGTTGTGTTTTGGTTTTTTTTTTTTTTATTTTAATTATTAAACTGTTCTTATCTCAACCCACGAGCGTTACCCTTCTGATTCTCTCCCCCATCCCACTGGTAGGGGAGGCAGCGACTGTGTGGGGCTGAGTTGCCGGCTAAACCATGATAATGACTTTGGGTGTCCCCAGGGAATCTAGTCTTTTTTGGTGACAGTGATGAGACACATCCTGCCACTCCTCTTTGTGTTGGAGAAAACAGAGAAAGCCAGGAGGAAACTTTGTGAATGCTTTGTAAATTGATTGCCTACTGCATTAATATTTTCTAGTTTTTACAGGTGTCCATCAAGCAGGCATTCAACAACTGGCAATAGAAAATGCAACTAGTGCGTGGGGTAAGGAGGTAACCACAGACCTGGAGAAGACCCTGGCAAGTAGTAGTGTGTGCATGCATGGGCACACACTTGCATGTGTGCTCAGATGGCATCATGGATGTGAACCATGAAGCAAACGCCATGAAGAGATCAAAGACCTTGTGGCTTCCCCAAGTGTTGGGCAGGTAACATGCCAGCTGTGGAAGGGGACATGCCAGTGACTTATCTTTATCGCTGTGCACTTGAAGATGGTCAGTTTGTGTAGGGGAATAGACAGGGATCGGCGACCGGAAGATTACGGGCTGTGACGGAAAGATAGACTCCTCCCCATAGGAGTGGCAGGAACAGGAAGCGCAAGAGCTATATAAGCGTGTGACGCAGCTAAATAAACGGACATTTTGTATCCATCATATTGATGTCTGTGCATCACTGTCCCCAGGGTGGGTAGAGCCCTGTGTCCCGGAGATATGCGGCCCAAGATAAGTTCTCCCGTAGAAGCATACAGCTACAAGTTTGGACTGAGCTTGAGACTTGGAGGTTTTCTGTGCATCCCAAGGAGGTGATGGAAATGTGAGAATGCAGCTCAAACCGTGCACGTTATCACTCCCATCCCCCTACAGCCACAGCGGACATCCTTATGCTGGCCATACCTGCCCTGGACCCAAGACCCTGCAGAGCCTTCTTGTGTGAACTGGGCAGGGAGACCACCACCACATCTCCAAGTGACTGTGCCTATACGCCAGGACCAAGCACACCCATCCATCTTGTCAAACTGCTTTATATTTGGACATGAAGACAGGACAGAGCCAGTCAGTCTGTGCACAGACAAGACACCCCTGAGCCATGGTGTAAGGCTGCAGGTCTTCCCTTTTCAGTATGTGTGTGGATTTGGCCAAGACGCATCCAGCTGATGACGTCCTGAGGGTGCCAATGTGTGGGGTAGGGAAGAGGTACAGGGGCTCCCCGGGGAAGCTCAGAGGTTGTTCAGCTCCAACAAGGTCTGGTCCAGGACCTGGTGGATGCCCACATTCTCCTCTTTGGCACTGGCCAGACTCTCTGTGAACACAAGGGACATACAGCCAGCCACACAGACATGGACACAGCCCAAGCATACCCAGGTGCAGCCAGATCCACACACACCACACCAAGCACAGACACACACACATATACAGACATTTCAGTACAGCGCCAGCCTCCAGCTGCATGGGGTGGCCCTGCAGAGCAGAGTCTGCGCAAGCAGCCCCACCACCAGCAGAGATGAGTCCGGCCACTCTGAGATCTGCCAGGGCAGGCAGGCCAGCTGGGCTGGTTACTCGTGGTGGGCTGTCCCCACTCTTTGGCATTTCCATCTTCCCATGGTGCCCCATTGCCCACAGCCAGGCCCTCTGCAGCATGGATACCCCTTCCCAGGCAGCCACGGGTACTGCCCCATCTCCCTGCTCTGCCCACAGCATGTCCTGCCCCAGGGCATCACCACTGTCCAGCTGTGGGCTTGCACACAAATCCTTGTCCAGCAAAAGAAGAAGCCAGTGCCTGCTGCATGACCCAGTGGTACTCTGTGAAAAAGAGTGCGGCAGCAGCCCAGGAAGGCAGTTAGAGAAGAGCAGTGCTAACAAGGCTGCAGGGATAAGCTCTGCTGAGCAGCCTGCTGCCAAGGCAGCCTCCTCCAGCACTCGCTTCCAAACAAGATCCTCCTTCCCTCTAGAGATTGGGATGGGACAAGAGCTCTGCTTACCCAGCCCCGTCTCCCAGTGCTGCTGGCCAGGCTCTCCCCCTTCTCAGGTTTGGGGCAGCACCTGCTGCCTGGTCCCCAGCTCCTGTCCCAGCCCTCCCACCACCCTGCAGGGACACTGCTCTGAGGGGATCCTCCCTGCATAGGTTGGGGTGACCAGAGTGAGGGGGAAATAGGCTGGCCACTGACTCCTGGGACAAGGAGAGGAAGGCAGCAATACAAGCCACTGCATCCCTCCCCAGCAGGGCCAGACTGATGCCAGGGGACAGCCATCACTGCATGGGCATCCCAGGACATAACAAAAATCCTTGTTCATCTCCCAAGAAAAACCAATCTGCTCCAGAGGGCTCCCCATCGCCCCCAAGCAGGGCAGTTACCCCTGGAGGGGGGATAAGTCAAGGCTCCATGCACTGCCTAACCCCAGCAGGGAGTGGGGAGGGGCTCCCAACCCAGAGCAAGCCTGGCCAAAACGAGGCAGGGAATGGGGCCGATGGCAGCCCGGTGCAGGAGGCTGGGCTGGGGCTGGGAGTTCTCCGCAGCTCAGTTGTTAAGTTCGGTAAGGATGACCCGCAGCTCGTTAGTGAGAATGTGTTTTTTCTCAGCCTCCTGCTGGGAGTACTCTAGAGAAAGTGGAGACATCAGTGCAGCAGAGGGAAGAGAGAGAAAAAGGCTAGCTAGTTAAAAAAAAAAAAAAAAAAAAAAAAAAAGACAGTGTTCCCCAAAGCCCTTGCTGGAAACCCTGCTGCTGGCTGGGCAGCAGCAGGGAATGAGCTAGGCCAGCAGGAAGAGGCAGTCAGTCCTGGGGCAGGGATGGGGCTGCAGGTCCATCAGTTCCGTGACTGAGTTGTGGGGCAGGGTAGGCTGCTGAGGAAGGAGGAGGAGGAAGATGAGGATCAAAGACCTATTTAAGGTCAGGGATTGCTGCTGAAGGGTAGGGTCAGCCCCTTCAGCGTGGAAGGGTGATGCAGGAGAGATGCCAGGGCTGAGACTGCTGCTTGTGGGCAATGTCTGGGAGCGGGGACAGGGAATGGACAGGACCAGGTCTAACCCTGCTATTTCAGGCCAAAAAAGTCATGGAGAAGGTGGCATGAGATGAGGAAAGCTGTGTCCGAGAGCCAGGGGCTGGTGGGGGTCATCCCCTGGGCCAAGGCACAAAGGGTCCTGTCCCACTCAGCCTGGCAGTGCAGGAGCTGCTCAGGGATCAACTGTGGCCGTCCCAGGGGTCCCGTGGCTGTGAGCTGCCTGCAACACTTCCTACCACCTGGCTGCCAGCACCCACGTGAGACAGGCAGAAGATGAGGGACAGAGCAGCATGAAGAAAACAAAGGAAAATGGAGAAGAGAAAATGCTTTATTGAGACCAGCTCAGTAACTCAGAGGGACAGAACAGAAAAGAAAGTCATGAAATGCAAACTGAAGAACAATGTGCAAAGGACAGAAGGGAGGTAGGGGTGAGGGAAGAGCAGGGATCTGGGGGCTGCCTGCCTGGGGACAGGCTTGACTGCACAGCTGGACACCCCACCCCACCCCCACCCACCAGTCCCCTGGGTCTAAGTCCTCCTCTCTGTTTTGGCAGTGGAGGTGCCACTTCCTCTGTGCGGGTCTCCTCCACCCTGGGCTCAGCAAGCAGAACCAGGGGGCTTTGCTGGGGGGGATGTGGGGGACAGGTGTCCCCCCAGCACCAGAGCTGTGGTGTCCCTGGTGCTTGTGCTGCCAGGGAGCTGAGGAGGGAGCCACTGAAGCGAACAGCTCTTTTCCCCACTGGGCAATGCTGGGGCACGGACCTGCAACTGCATGGGTACTGTCCACTCAGTGCATGGGGGTCCTGGGGGCTGCTTGCCTTCCCCACCAAACACCCCTAAGCACCCACACCTTTTCTCCCCACAAAGAGGGGTATTGCAGGAACACCCTGGACCAGCTCCTGTCCCAAGGGAGCCGATGGACAGAGGTGGGCTGGGAAGGACAGAGGGGACAGAGCAGGCAGGGAGAGTGGTGGGATGGCCAGGCAGGCAAGCAGCTGAGCTGGGGAGGGGTGAAGCAGGTTGGGGGGGGGGTGCGGTGCTGGTGTCTGGTGGGGGGGCTCAGAGAGAGGTGATGTCATTAAGTGCATTGTCCAGCTCCTCACTGATGGCTTTGTACTTCATCTTCTGTGCATACACTTCATCTGCAGGCAGGGGTGGGCAGGGTGCAGGTGGTGGCGCAAGGTTGGGAGGTGGGCAGTGGAGAGAGAGCGAGTGAGAGACTGTGAGCAGGAGGCTGAGGGCAGCAGGAGCATGCGGGCACAGGTGGTGTGGATGCAGCCCTATTCCCCACCTGAGAGCAGAGCCACAGACCCCAGCAGCTCTGCACCCCCACACCAGACCTCCAGCCTCCCCCCTCCCAGGATACCTGCTCACCCCTTCTCTCTGGCCAAGCCCTGTCCAGCCCCACCAGGGGCACATCCTGGCCAGTGCTCTTCAGGAAAGAGGGACACAGGCCCAGTGAGGACATTTTACCTTCTAGATCATCAATGGTTTTCTCTAGCTTTGCCACAGACCGCTCTGCAAACTCTGCCCGGGTCTCAGCCTGCAGGAGTGCAGGGGGGAGAGGGTGAGCTGTGAGGCACAATGGGGATGGTGCAGGCTGTACTGCACCCCAAATCTGCCCCATCTGCATCTCCAGTATCCCCCCCCCCAATCCCTCCCCTGGGAAAGGCAAGGGGCAAGGGCCCCATGGACCTCCCCATGCCCTAAACCAGCAGCAGGGGCAAGAGCTTGCCCTCAAAGGAGGCAGCTGGGCCAAGTGCCTCCATGGTGGGTTTCCCGTTTATCCCAACCTGTCCTCACCACCAAAAGCAGATGTGTCATGGGAGCCTGCATGCTTCACAGGGTGTGTGTGCAACCAACACTAGACAGATCACCCCAAATTGGACATGGCTTGAAGTTGGTGTGTGCAGGGCATGAGCTCCTGCCAGCGCATGTCCTGGGAGCAGGACACTGCACGGGGCAGAGGTAAGGGGAGCAGGAGCAGAGCACAGCATGGGGCTGCAGGATGCATCCCAGCAGGGCTGTGCTCCCTGGAGATGCAATCATCAACCCTCCAGATGGGACAGGGACCCTCTCTGGGGTAGCAGGACCCCATGGGGGGCATCCCAGACCCAGCCACCCACCATGCTGCAGGGCTGCAATTTGGGGAAGGGTGAGAGGACACAGGCATAACAGGGTCAAAACCCACACGGGATGGCAAACTCATGCCTGCACCAATGCAGTGCCAGCCCCTCTTGGGAGTCCCAGCCCCACACCCCTTACCTCCTTCAGTTTTTCCCCTAGAAGTTTGATTTCCTCTTCGTACTTGTCCTCCTTGGTGGAATACTGCAGAGACAGAGACGGGCACCCATGAGCCCCACAGGACACCTCTGGCTATCCTTTGCCCCAGTGGGGGACCCCAGCACCGCAGACCCTGTGCACTCTGCCCAGCCACAGCAGCCCCGCTGGGTCCTACCTTGTCAGCCTGGGCTTCCAGGGACTTCAAGTTGTTGGTGACAATTTTCAGCTCCTCCTCTAGGTCACCACATTTACTACATCCCAAGCAGGGGCCACCAGGTGGAGGAGCAGGGCCAGGGGGCAGGTGAGAGGGGGGAGCAAGAAGAGTGGGCGCAGGGAAGGAAGAAAGAAAGAGAACAAGTTGAGAGGAGAAAAAACTCAGGCAGTGCAGGCAGAGAAGGAGCAGAGCCACTGCGAGCAGAAGTTGCCAGGACACATTTGTTCATCTGTTCCTTGTGCTTCCTCACATGGATGCCCTGTGCATCACTGCCAGCTGGGCTCCCACCAGCCCCTCAAGAAGAGCAGGCACGGAGGGATGGAGGAGCATGCCCAGCCTGCACCCGCCAGAGAGGGAGGCAAGGGGAGGTTGGTGGTAGAGGCAGCAGTGCAGAGAGGAGAGAGGTGGCTTGCACAGTTCAAGAGACAGCAACAGAGAGAGGGGGACTGCTGCGCGTCGCCCTGCACCCCTGCCCCAGTACCTCTTCCTCTGAGGCAATAAGGGATTTGAGAGTCTGGTCCATGGTCCGCAGCTCTTCTTCCAATTGTCTCACTCGGCTGGGGTGGAAGAGGGACACCCCGGGAGGGGACACGACAGCAGAGAACAGGGTCAAGGATGTGCTGTTGGCAGGGTGGCATCCCTCTGCCCCCAGCCTGTGAGCCCAGGGACCACCTTGACAGCAGACCCTGCTACTACCAGGGAGGCACATCCCCATCCCCATGCAGACACACAGCCGCCCCCAGCTGCCAGGGACCCACACACACTGCCCTCTGGAAGTTCTGCTCACCTCTCTGCCACCTCTGCCCTCTCCTCCGAGCGCTCCAGCTCTCCCTCAAGAACAACCAGCTTGCGGGCAACCTGTCGATGGCAGCAAGGAGCACACGTCAGCCCCATACTTGCCCTGGCTCAGGGCACGGGACTGTGGGGAGGCAGCTCCAGGTGCTGCTGTGGGGGTCAGCACTGGGGGAAGGGGGCATGCACCTCCTCATATTTGCGGTCAGCCTCCTCTGCTATGTGCTTTGCCTCCTTCAGTTGCATTTCCTGGAGCTCCATCTTCTCCTCGTCCTTCACGGCCCTGTTTTCGATGACCTTCATGCCTCTGAGGAAAGCCCAAGCCAGAAGATGTTATTGCTGTGGGTCAAGGTGGTACCTGTACCTCCCACCCACCCACTGTGCCCTGACCCTGCCATCCTCCAGCTCCAGAGACTTGGGACACTGGCACTTGCAGGCCACCTCACACATAGGGTCACACCAGCAGCACCCCAAGGATGCTCCTGCACACAGTTAAAGCAGTGGAGCTGACCCCAAGGCCACCCCAGAGCAAGATGTGGCCACGGTGCCTCTCAACCAGGCAGGTCCTGAAACCATCATCCAGGAGGGTAAAAATGTGTGCAGCCCAGGACAAACTGGCTGCAACCTCCAGAAAAGCAGTCTGACAGGGCTGCAACCTTTAGGAAGTGCTAGAAGACATCCCATGGCAAAGCCTTTTCCCATTCAGGGGTGATGCTCACAAGTGGGGGGTATCACCAAATCCCCACAACCCCCTGTGGCAGGGACTCCTGCAGACTCTTCTCTCACTCAGATGCTGTTGCTCAAATGGTCTTTGCCAATGGAGGGAAGAACTCATGTAACTGTCAGGAATGCCATGACGTGTCCAGGCATGCCCATAGAACCTGAGTGCCCTTGCCTGCACGGCTTCTGCCCAGTAAACATGCTTGCTGCAAGGTTGGGGAAAACACACTCTGCAGGACTTTTTTTTTATTGAACAAGGCTGGTTCATTCTCAAAGGTCAACCACAGTTCCCAGGTGCAGAAGTCCCTTCCTGGGCCGTTGCCCAGCTCTCTAGCGGAAGAGGCTGCAGAAAACAGGCTCCGAGCATGCTCTGGCTTTGGTTACAGACTGGTATTTGTATAAGCACCAGATCAAATTTTTCAGGATTTTATGGGTGCCCTGAAAATTTCAAAGTATGCCAAGAACACCCATATCTGGGGGACTTCTCTGCATCATGGCTTTGCTCTTTCCCTTGGGGGTCTGCAGGAAAACCAATGCGAACCTCATAACATCACTTCAGGGGAATCCCCAAACCCCCTATGAAACCAAGGGGGCTGCCTGCAATCAAGGGTGACCTGATGCCACCCTTGCTGTTTCTCCCCATCACACCTCTCGCTCTCATCAGCTGCCTTCTCAGCCTCCTCCAGCTTCTGCAGGGCAGTGGCCAGGCGCTCCTGGGCTCGGTCCAGCTCCTCCTCCACCAGCTGGATACGGCGGTTCAGAGAAGCCACTTCAGCCTCAGCCTGGGGGAGGAGAAACCCCTTGGTCATCCCATGTGATGCATATATATAGATATAGAGATATATATAAAAAGCATTTTCTGCAGTTACTTTTGCATTCGCTATCCAGAACATCCCTTGGCACTGTGCAACAAGCCCAGCCAGGGCATGCATTCCATTGCCTTTCTATAGGGACAATGGGGCTCTCTCCATCCCTAGGGCCCTGTTTGACACTGGCTCCTCCTAGCCACACAACCTGAACCCAGCACATGCAGCCCCTCCACCACATCCTCACACCTCCAGCTCCCACCTTGGAGAGGGACAAGGCACGTTCGCTAGAGTGGCTGGAGCAGCTGCGCATCATGGGGACAGCTTTTGGGGTTTGCGGAGCAGCGAGTAAAGGGGGGGAAGGAATGCCCTGTGTGGCTTTGACCCCAAAATGGAGACTGGAGCCGCTTGTGGATTTCCTGTTTACAGAGGCAGTGGAGTGAGCCGGGAGCCTCTTCTGTGGGGACCCCCCCCAGCCCTGAGCAGTGAAGCTGAACACACACTCCCCAAACTCCTCCCCCCAGCTGATGTACAGCATGGCACTGGGGGCAATGGAGTGAGTCTCCCTCAGCAGGCTGGAGCCCGGCCAAGCCACAGTCACTGGGGCCCATGGGACCAGGACTCCCTGCTTTACCAGGCTCCCTGTGTGCAGGGCCAGGAGCCAGGGCCCCCACCAGCCCCTTGACACCTGGCCCTGCACTTTCCATTTGGTAAAGGCCTCCTGCCTGCTCCACTGCCACCACCGTGAAATGCTGCCTCAGCAGCTCCTGGCCCCACTCCTTGCCAGTGGGACTGTGGGGAATTAAAACCCCAGATGCAGAGATGAGCAGCAATGAGACCCTGGCGCAGGGAGCAGCCCCATGCACCAAGATGCAGGGAGGCACGTGCCAACCTGGGGGATAAAGTCTCCTGCTTATTCACAGGCTGGAGCAGACCTGGCTGGCTGCAGTGCCCAGCCCTAGCCAGCCTTGTGCTCCAGCACCAGGAATGTCCCAGGGGACATTGGCCAAGCAGGGGGACCATGGGAGCAGCGAGGGGCTTTCACCCTGTGTGGCCCCACTGAGCACCTGTGGTCCCCCGTGGCAAGCTGGCAGGGTGGGAACAGCCACAGCCAGCACTGCTCCAAGCAGGGCACAACAGCCACCTCCATCCTGTGAATGCCCTCTTTCTGGGCTCACTAAGAGCTCATCCCCGGCCAGACCACCCAATGGTGATGCTCTGCTTGCAGCATTTGCCTTACCCCAGCTTTTTTTCCCAGAGAATCGTCCCCAAAGTGAGTCAGAGCTGCCCAGATGGACACTAAAGAAACATGAGCTCTCTGGAAGCGCTCAGTGACCAGGGAACCCTATCTGTGGCTGCAGGAAGGAGCCATTTCCTCCACACACAGCCTGAATGACAACAGCCCAGGTACCACACCCAGCTCTGCCACTCCAATATGGTGAGGATGTTAAAGGAGTGAGCATAGGAAAAAGAGAAAAAAACCTCAGAAGCTCCAACAACAATAAAAAAGCCAAACCAGGAACAAGCTGCAGTCTGGAAATGCTGTCCCACTGCCACAGAGTAGAAATTTTGGCCCATGGCAGTGTAAATGGGTGGCTTGTCCCTACAAAGGGCCATGCTGGAGAGCCAAAGGCTCTGCAACTGCTGCGGCCCAGATTGCAGAGCCTGCTGGAAGCCAGACAAGAGTCTGGGTGTGGGATTTTTAGCCATGCACACAGCTGGCCTCCGAGGGAGGTGATCGGTTCCCAGGATCTGCCCGACCTCAAGCAGAGCTGATCTCTGACTGCTCCTCTGTGCCCCACCAGCCGGGGAAGCCCTGGGGAGCCTCACCGCAGGGAGCATCCCTAGCAAGAACCATGAAGGAGGCAGCGGGAGGAGGGAGCTCGGAGGCAGGGGCGCTGCCGCGGCACCTGGATGGCAGCACCCTCCAGCTCCCCCGGGATCTCCCAGTACTCCGCCCCGGGGCCAGCCAGCCCGACTACCGGGGCGGGGGGGCAGCCAGGGCCAGCCCGCGGGGAAGGATGCTGGCGGCGCGGCCGAAGCCGGTGTGGCATCCCGGGGAGCTGCCGGGGCACGCCCCGCCGCGCCCCCCCGCCCTGCGCCTTAACCGCTCCCGGGCCTGCCGCTCGGCATCGGCCTCCCGCTGCAGGTGCTCGGTGCGTTCCTCTGCCTCGTCGGCCACCTGCTGCAGGCTTTGGATCTTCTTCTTGACGGCGTCGACGGAGCTTGTGCCGGCCATGGCGCGGGACAGCCGGCGGGGAAGCCGCGCCGCCGAGCCCTTTGTGGGATCCGCCCGGTTGGGGCAGGAAGCGATCAAGCAGCAGCCGCTCCCGCCGCCTGCCCTGCCTCCATCCCTTCCTGCTCCTCCTCCCCTCCTCCTCCTGCTGCCACGGACCGACCTGGGCCGCTGCTCCCCCGGGTAGCGCGCACGGACCCCCGGCAGGGGACAGTACCCCATCAGGCGGGATGCACCGTCCCCCCCACCCCAAATGGGACACAGTGCACCCTCCTGGGCAGGACATATGGTCCTCCCCAGGCAGGGGTCACTGTCCCTACCCCCCCCCCCCCCCCCAAGGCAAGATGCAACAGTGGCTTCTGGACAGGGCACACCATCCCCCCACCCCAGGCAGGGTGCATGGTCCCCCCACCGGCAGATGCACAGTGCCCATGGGTAGGGCACATAGCGCCCCCTAGGATACAGGACATAGCCCCCCCAAGGCAGGGCACATGGTGCCCCCCCCAGACAGAGGCGCACAGTCCTATCAAGCTCCCCCAGTGATGAAGAGGAGCCCAGGGAGTCTGGGGGTGCCAGAGCCTGGCCACTGCAAGCTCCCATAGACACAGGAGCAATGTACACATGGGTGTTCCCCAAGCTCTGCCCCCCACACCCCCTGCTGCAGAGCCAGGGGGATCATGGGCTTTTGCCCCATAGGGGCCATGGGGCAGAGCCCACTCCCAGGCATCCCCCTGGGGGACCTAGGGCTGGAGCTGCAGGGCACAGCCAGGTTCCCAGCAGCCATCCCACTCAGCCCCTTGGCATCCACTTCCCCAAGTGGGGACCTGGCTGGCAGGCTCTCAGAGACCCATGGGGCCCACGGAGCCCCCTGTACCCCCCCAGCTGCCCTGGGGGCTCTGCCCCACAGGGAAGGCTAGTCCCCAGCTCCTGGCTCTGCATCCTGGCCAGGGCACATGCCCAGATCCATCAGGAGGGGCTGGCGCTGGCAGCACTCAGTCCTCTCTTAAGGAGCTCTGACAGCTCCGGCTGCACTTCACACCTGCCTCCAGGGACACCAATTCCCAGGCTGACCCTGCCAGCTGCCCTTGGCTCCGGGATCGGCGACCTGGGAGGGACCCAGCCATACTGCTGGCAGAGCCCTGCAGCTCCACATCCCCCTGCCAAGTGGCAGCGGAAGAGGTAGTGGTCCAGGTACCCTGGGAGCACATGGCCTTGGGCTTGGCCCTGGTCCTGGCTGGTCCTGCACTGCTCCCAGCCTGACCCCTGGGTGCTGAGAGCGCTCTCAGGGCAGCATGTGGGGCCTGGAGCAGAAAGCCAGCAAAGGGGCAGGGGTGAGCTGGCTGCGGGAAGGCAGGGGGTAGGTTGGAGGCCAGCCAGCCGGGCTGGGTGCCTCCTGCTCTGGCCCCACCCAGGGATGCAGTCACTTCCCAGCAGAGCCCCATTCCCTCCCATGGGCTCAGGGAATTGCCAAATAAGAGCAAAGTCTCAGCCGGGGAGAACAATCAGGGCGGGAACTTGGCGCCTTTGGGATCATGGCCTGGGAACTGTGGAGTTTCCCTGAGACCCTGCTGCATCCCGCAGGGTGGCCAGGAACAGGCCACCAGCTGGGGATGCAGGGGGTTGGAGGGGGGTGCTCTGGCTAAACCCACTGTCCCGGCTGCATTGTGTTCAGCAGCCTCTGCCAGCATCCTGCCATGGGCCCCACGGGCTGTCCCTCCTGGGGACAAGGAGGTGGTGGGGCCACAGTGGCCTCACAGAGTTGCTGGGAAGGGGCTGCCAGCACTGTGGAGCTCTCGTCTGTGCCACCAGCTGACCCGCCCCTCTAAGTGCCTGGAGAGGTTGCATTTGCAGCCCTTAGTTCGGTCTCTGGGGGCTTTGTGCACTACCACCCCATGCAGGTAGGCAGTGCCAGAGCAGAGGGAGATTTATTCTTTTAAGGCATTTGTTGACATTTTTGCCAAGACCAGGAGCTTGCCTGGATCACTGTGATGGACCCTGACCTGGCTGAAGGATGGGGATGCTCTGTGCTCACAGGTACACACTGTCCTGGCAGCCAAGGGGGGCACAAGGGTCCTTGGGGAGACGGGTGGGTGGACTCTGGGGGGTCTACCCTGCGCTTCCTCCACCAGAGCCAGGAGCAGTGTTGCACCTTGTTCTGGGAAGGAGGTAACACCAGCCCTGGCTCTTAGTGCTGTTTGGCACATTCAGATCCCTGGCACGGGGACCTGGTGACTCCCAGTGCCCCGCACACAGCACAGCCTATCCAGGCTTCAGCATGGCCCTGGGTCAGCTGTGCTGGTGATGGGGTCCCAGCCCTGCCCACAACACCCGCCTGCAGCCAGCCTGCCCTCCCTGACACTGTAGGTGTGCTCCTTTTCTATGCCTCCCTGTCCAGCCCTTCCCTGGAGGGGTTGGTGGCTTCCATCCCCCGTATCTGCTGGGACAGGACTCTCCTTACCGAAGCCCACAGACTTGCCGAGCTGCTGTGGACCAAGAGTGTGGCAATGCACCCTCCCTGCCCAGGACAGTATCACACAGCCCGCTGCCAGCAGCAAACTGCTCCACGCCTCGTGCCTGACATCTGCCCTGTGCCACCATTTGCCCCTTCATGCTCAGCCAGATCCTGCACAGGGCTTGCCATGTCCTGCACCAGCATAGATCCAGTCAGACCAGTACAGACCCTGGCTACACACGGCAGCTGCCCTGCCCCGCTTGACATGTCTGCCCCACACCAGGATAAATGTGCCCTTCCAGAGGATTTTTAATGTTTTAACTACTTAGTTTAGTATCTAACTAAACTGGGGCAGGTCTGTAGGGCCAGCAAACAATGATGGGGAGCCTCCCCAGCTGCTCCAGGCCACCCTAGGGACTTGTGCTGCTGCTGCTCATCTTTGTCTGCTTGCCCCTGTCCTTGGCAACCACCTCAGAGATTTGATGCATCTCCCCCATTTAGCTCCGTAAACCAGCTGGGATTGATTTTTTTGTTCTCAATCCTAAAAAGCCTGGCTGTGCCCTGCTGGCCACAGTCCAGCTGGCTCCCCTTTAGCTTCTCCTCCAGTTTCCAGGATTGGTTTTCATCAAAGAAGGACTGGCTATCAAAAGGAGGATTTATTTATAGGGTATCAAATACCCTGTGTAGCACCACGGGTCATTATACCTCGTTCCTGAACAGCTCCGTGGCCACACACAGCTGTTCCACCCTTCACCCTGGCCAGGTACAAGCCAATTTCAACACCTTCCTAACATCTCTCCAGCGGGATCCATTTCCCAGGAGAAACATCAGTCATGGTACTAAATAAAACTCTTCCTGGCCTTGCCCTTCCCAGGGTACAGGGTGGTACATTGGACCCCAAAATGACTGAGCCCCCCCACACCCCTCAAGCATCCTTCCTCGCAGCCAGCTCTTGGCAGCTGGCCACAGGCAAGAGCTTTTTCCACTTCTCTGCTTTTTTTTTTTTTTGCTTTCCTGCCAGTTTAGCAAGTGCTGCAGACTTTTTTTCTACAAGCATCGTGGAGTCATGTGCCCGGGGACTGGTGACACAGCTCAGGACACTCTTCCCCATTAGCTTTGGGGAGCTGGGCAGGCGGCTGCCCATGAAGCTCCAGAGCTGACTGAGTGGTGCCTGCTGTAGCCTGCCTGGCCCCTGCACCCTGAGCAGGATCCAGAGTCTTCCCCATGGACACTTTCCATATAAGGACCCATTTTCCTTCACCCCCCCCAAGGTCTGGCACCCATACAGGGGAGGAATTGCTGGCATGCCTACATACATCCGTAGCTTTTTTCTCCGCCTGCTCCAGCTTCTCCTGGGCCTCCTTGACGGACTCAGAGTACTTCTCCACCTCATCCTCCGTGCACTTCAGCTTTTTCTGCAGGCCCTGCTGTTCTTCCTCCAGCTGGAGAAGGGACAGAGGGTGGGGATCAGGAGGGATGTCAGTGCCTACAAGGCTGGGGAGGGGATGGCCATCCTCTTCCTGGGGTGGCCGAGGCTGGGGGCATAGCAGGAGCATGCAGACATGCTCACTCTGTCAACTTTGGGGCCACGCATCCTCAGGGAGCCCTTGGTTCCCAGGGCCAGAGCAGCCACCAGCATCCCTGAGCCTGGTAGGGGTAAGGGGTGGTGGGGTCCCTCCCTGTGCAAGGGACTGGAAAGGTCCTGACTGGGTGACACAGTTCCAGGAGGGCACAGAGAAGGTTCCCATCTCTGTGGCTGGGGTGGGAGTATGCTGTCCCCAAGGGTCTCCCTGGCAGAAGGATAGGGAGGTGGCACTGTGGTATCCCACCGAGACATGGCATGTTTGGGGGGGACTGATGTAAGTGGTCAGGGGCAACAGGCTAGAGTACTGGACCCTGGGGATGGGCACCCAGTGGGGTGAGATCCCAAGGGCTGGGCACCCCTAGAGCTGGGATCTGCAGGCTGGACACCCAGTGGGGCAAAGTCCCCAGGGCAGAAGACCCCTAGGACAGGGGTCCCCAGGCTGAACATCCAGCAGGGACAGGGTCTCTGGGGCTGATCACCTCTAGGCGGAGAGTCCCCAGGCTGGACACCCCCTTAAGGCGTGGGTCCCCGGGTAATGGCGGAGGGGTGGGCGGTGTCCGTGGGATACCCACCTGCTTGCAGCGGTCCTCTGCCTGCTTCTTGTCAGCTTCCGCCTGCTCGGCACGGTCGATGGCGTTCTCCTTGTCCAGTTTCAGCATCTGCATCTTCTTCTTGATGGCCTCCATGGTGGCGGCGGGGCGTGGAGCACCGGGGGCGGCGGGACCACAGGAGGCGCCGGGAGCACCAACAATGCGCCCCCCCGCCCCGCCGCGCCGCCTAAGAACCGAGGAGGGGCGGTGCCGGGCGGGGGCCGCGCCGGCACCTCCCCCGTCACCCGCCAGCACCTTTTAGGGATAGGCTCGCCACCGGCCGCCGCACCGAGCGGGACGGGAGGGCGGCACCCCCGGTGGGCACCACCTCAGCCCCGGCGCCAGGCACCCACGGGGGCACCGACCGAGGGACACCCCGGTGGCACTGCACTAGGGGTACCCCGAGGACACTGTGCTAGGGACACCGCTGTGCTAGGGACATCCCGGTGGCACCGGGTGAGTGACACCCCAGGGCACTGCACTAGGAACACCCCAGTGACACTGTGCTGGGGACACGCCGGTGGCACTGTACTAGAGACACCCTGGGCGGGCACTGTGCTAGGGATGCCCCAGAGCACTTTGGTAGGGGCATTTCTGGTGGCACTTCTCCAGGGACACCCCAGTGGCACTGAGCTAGGGGGACACCCTGTTGCCTCTCACCACTGTGGGGGACAGCCCGCGGCTGGCCCTGCACTTGGGACACCCATGGGCTGGCAGTGTGCTGTTACCATGCCCCAGGGACACCACCAGCTGTCCACCCCCAGGGTCTGAGACCTGCTTCTGCTCTGGCCAGAGCTGTCCCTGTGCTAGAGGACACCACATGGCTGGCACTGTCCTAGGCACACCCTGTCACTGCACCCTGGGGGACCATGCTTCCTGACATTGGCTTGGGGGCACCTCAGGGGCTGGCACAGCAATTGGGGCACCCATGGGCTGGCACTGTGGTCTTGGGGACACTCACAGGCTGATTGCACTCAGGGATACCCACGGGTTGTGATTGCACTTGGGGACACCCATGGGCTGTGATTGCACTTGGGGACATGGACACCGTGGGATGGCACTACCCACATGGGGAAAATCCTCTGGGAGAGAAGCAAGCTGAGCCCCCAACCTCCCTGGCCAGCTCCTGCGTCACAGTGGGACAGGAGGGCCTCAGCTCCACACAGGCTCCCTGGCACCCATCTCCTCACTGCCTTGCACCCTGGTGCCACCATCCCCAGCACCCACAGGGACACCCGGCCAGTGTACAGCCCATAAGGTGGCGTTTCAGGGCGACACAAGATGCACAGGCAGCCTGCTGCCCTGCTCTGTCTTTCTGCTCTAAATAAATTGTATTCCACAGGCAAAAAAAAAGGCAAACCCTTCAGATCCCAGCTCCTCCAAAAATAACATGCACTTTAATAACACTCATAAATGCTTCTGGTGCATTCCCAGCTGCAGGGAGGGCTCTGGACTGGGGGACTGGAAGTAGCTGGCACATGGAGAGGCTGGGATGGAATGGGATGGGGGCAGGAGGGTTGCGCAGGGTCCCCCAGCCCATCGCCCCGGGGCCACATCTAGTCCTTACCCGCCACAAGTTTTCAGCACCAGTGCTCCAGAGAGGAGCAAAAAGTTTTTGAGAGCTGGAAAAAGTGGCTTCCTAGGAGCGCTCAGCCCTGGGTTGCAGGGGGCATAGGATGGACAGGAGCAGCTGAGGACTGAGGAGCTGCTGGTGCCGTGGGGAAAGCAGCAGAGGAGCTGCTGCTGGACTCTGGAAAGCAGCTATTAATACTGATGAATTAGGCACATATTTGGACAAGGAGAGTCAGTAACTGCCAGCACGTGGCTTCTGAGGGGAGGGGGAAGATCCATCTCCCGTCATTCCTGGGTGAGGATGGATGGCTTTCTGTGAGATGCTTTGGCCAAGAGTAATTTCATGGGCTCAACACTCAGGGGAAAGATGATGATGTGCATGGTGTGAGCAGCCAGGAAGGGCAAGGCAGGGCTTCACCCCTCAAATGCCTCCCCTGAAGGAGCAGTTCTCCCTAAGAAGTCGGGCTGTGGCTTCCCTGCCTGCCTCCCACTAGGCTGGATTTGGGTCCCCATGGAGGTTCTGGTGCCTCATGACTGCAGCATCCCAGCTCCAAGCCCCAACATGTGCTTGCCCAAACCTGCCTGCCGAAATAACCCCTCACTCCGGCGGGGGAAGTTTTAGAGGGCTGGGGCAAATTGCACCCTATATCCCTCCCATGGTGTTTGTGCCATCACCCCTTACCTGTACCCCAGCCTGGAGGACATGGCGGGGGGGGTGTGGGTGTGTGCTTGCAGCCCTGTGTCAGGAGTGCTGGAGCTCCCATGGCCCTGGGCTGCCCAGATGAGGCTGGGGCCATTGCCGTGTTGCACCCATTCGCTGTCCTTGCTGGCTGCTCAGAGTGGCCCCACGCCAGCTGGTACCTGGACGAGAGCCTGGTGCCAAGTCAGGCCAGCACAGATTTTCAGGGGACAGCTGGGAGGACCAGGAAGCCTGTGAGAGCCACAAATCCATCCTGGAGCTTGGCCAAGGGGTGAGTGTCCCAGGGGGGCATCCCCTCCGCACCCCCAGGGAGTTGCCTGCAGGGGGACAAGGGGTCACTGGCAGTGATGCTGCAGGATTCAGCCTTTGCCACTCATTATGCTTGTAGCTTATGTCCCAGAGACAGGGGACACATGCCAGCCTGGCCATGTCCCTGCTCCACCCCACAGCATCCCTGCCTGCCCCACCACTGCTTGGGCCCCTCAAACCCCTGCTGAGTGACAGGGTGGGAGCAGGTGGGGACATGATCAGCGCAGCTGCTACCCATGCAGGTTGGCCCCAGGGGACTATCTTGGGGTGTGAGCTTAGCACCAGCTGACAGGAGGGCTCCAGATGCATTCCTGGCCCTGCTGCATGCCAAGCTCTGCTGCTTTGCCACCAGTGGGCTGCTGGTGACCACAGGGCCCCCCACCTGCACCCCCCATAGCACCCTACCCAGGGCTATTTTCAGCTGGTGGCAGGAGTATGGCCAGGAGCCTGTCCAGTCCCCCCCGAAGCCCAAATCCCCCAAGCAACAAAATCCCCAGGACCTCCTCACAGAGTAGTAGCCCCCTAGCAGCACCTGTGAGGACCAGCACATGGCACCTGGGGCTGGACATGCCTTGAGTTTTTTCCATGCCCTATAAGCACCCACACAGCATTCCCCCCCCCCCCGCCAGGAACACAGGTGCCCAAGGGCTCCCCTGGGCCCCAGCCTCCTCTTTCTCCTGGGGGGTGGTGTGGTGGTGTGTGTCTTATTGATATGAAAAGCAGGAAAACCAGATTTTATTGATAAACACATCTCTCCAAGGAGATATCAGCAGCCCCCAGGCCAAAGGCTCAGGGAAAAGCTGGTTTCCTCTAATGGTTAATAGGGGAAGCTTAATGAATGAATGGTGAAAGCTGCAGGCTCAATCCTAGAGAAATGGAAAAGTTATAAAAATAGTGCAGACCTTGGGAAATGATGCAGGCACTTGGGAAGGAGGAAGAGGGCAAGAGCTAGCTGGGACCAGGAGGAGGGGAAATGTTACTCCCATTGCCTTCCCCCCCCCTCAGAGGCAGTGCAGTTTCCATCCCCGTCACTCCCAGGAGGGACCCAGGCTGAAGATGCTCACGGAGGGGGGGAAGGTTGGTGGCCCCCAGGGAATCCAGGGAGGAAGAGGACAGAGATTGAGCTAACAATAAGGCATTTGAGGGGAAAAAACAGCTGCTCCCTGCACCCCATCGCACAGGAGAGGGCAAGATGCCCACCTCTCCCCTCCCACACAGAGGAGAGAGAAGGAGCATAAGTGGGAATGATGAAAGCACCCAGAAACATCCCCTACACCAGGGAGGCTCTCCAGCCCCTGACTCTGGGGTGAGCCCTGAGCTGGTACAGCCCCAGCTCCCATGCCAGCCAGGCCCCTCCAGGGGCTCTGGCTATGCCCTAGGCACATGTGGGAAGGTAGGCTGGGCCGTGAAGCAGAATTGCTGGTGGGGCACCAGCGAGCAGTGGCTGAGTTAGTCCCAGCACTCTGGGTGTAGGCAGAGCTCTGGTCTAGCCCAGGCAGCCCTTCGCTTGAGGCAGGTCATCTTAAATAGGTGTGAGCAGGCACGTGTCAGTCTGTGTGGTGAGTGGCAGGAGGACACGGGGTTCAGTTCTGCTCCTCATCCCACAGCTCCGAGGGCAGGAACTTGTATTGCTGCTGCTGGATCATGGCCAGCTTCTTCCGTGCCTCCTCCAGCTCCCACTCCTTGCGCAGCATTTCCTCTTGGGTGGCAATGATCTGCCAGGAGAACATGGTGAGGGCCCAGGGTCACAGCTGCCTCCGTTGGGGATGGCTAGAGCTTCTGCCGTGGCAATGCCAAGCCCAGAGCCAGGCTCTTGGGCTGCCACTTCCCCCCCCATCACAGCCACAGCCTCCCTAGGCTGGCATGGCCCTGGGCACAAGGGCTACTGTCCCTATAGTGGGACTACAGTCCTCTAGAGATAACAGGGAGCTCCTGGGGCTCAGCCCCACACAACCCTACAGAAGGTCTCAGCTGCAAGCCCAGGGCCAGGAGGCAGCACTCTATCCTTCATGCGTATCCTGGACACTGGGATAGTGCAGGCACCACACCAAGGAGAAGCCAGGGTGTTACGCTCCTAGGAGCACGCACGGGCACCGGCTGTGCCTGCTGCTACACGTGGCAGGACAAGGGTGAAGCCATGGCATTTAATTGGTGCTGGGTGGGATGGGTGCACCCACAGCATTTTTTGAGGCTCTCCAGAGACATGCCCCATGCCGGTGGGTGGTAGGACATGCTCCTGAGATGGGTGCACACAGGCTGTGGTGACAGCCAGAGCCACCCCTGCTCCATGAATGAGAGCAGCCCCACTCCTCACCTGTGCAATTCCCCTGACCATCTTCTTCACCACCACTGTCACATTGTGGTCCTGGAAGGCAGCTGCCTTCTGTGCTGCCCTCACCAGATTGTCAGACGCTCTCTTCACTGAATTGCCAGCAGTCTACAGCAGGGAAGAGGGGGAGGGGTGGTGTAAGTCCCAGCCCCAGGGCATGACTGCTGCCTGGGGTGTGTGAAGCCTGCCCCAGGCCAGGCTGGCAGGCAGGAGAGGCAGCCAGGCATGCTGGGAGCTGCAGGCAGGGATTCCTTTACATGGCTCACTGCTGCACCACTACCACCCACTCATAACTATTTCAGGCACTGCTGCTCCCAGCTGGGCTCTGGCTCCCACCTGAGCTGTGGGGCAGGGACTGGGGGGCAGCCCCACTGACCTTCCCTAGCCCTTCACACCCTGAGGGACTGGCACTGGGACCCCCTGTTAACACCCCAACATGTGGGCATTAACCTCTTGTGTGCCATGGCCTTGGAGGATTGAGTGCTACAAAACATGCCCGCCAAACATTAACCTCTCAAACGCCAAGGATCCAGTGCACACATTTCAGGCATTTCAGTGCCAGTTCATCAGCCCGGAATGCCCCCAGGCTCAGCAGCCCAGCATCACATGTACACCTGGCACACAGTAGCAGTAAAGCCCAAGCTACCTGGAGCCTGCACTCCAATGAGCTCCCCACTGATACACAAAGGCAGGGAGTGTGAGCCTTGGGGAGACACCTCTGCTGTGGAGGGCCCCATCCTGACGTCCCATATGCCCTCATCCACCTCTCAAGCAGCCAGAAGGCAGCAGCTGAGGCTGGAGGGCAGCCTGGGACTCACCTGGAGCCTCTTCATGGCCTCTGAGTCGTGGTCAGCCTTCACCTTGCAGGCCACCAGGAGCTGTGCTGTGGAGGCAGCCACTTGCTTGGCTGATGAGATGAGCTTCTCTTCACTGGCATGGCCCTGCACTGCTGTGTTGGTGGCTTCACACAGGTTGTTGGTGGCAGCAGCCACCATGCGTGCCTGAAACGAGAGAGGCTGGGGGGGTGTGTGTGTGTGCAGGAGCCTCCCCTGGAGAGGATATGCCCAGACTGGCCCCAAGGAGGTTGTGGGACATAGGATGGGGATGACCAGCTTCCATGCCATGTCTCAGCTGGTGGCAGAGGGAGCAAGAAGCAAGGCTGCTGCTTCCATGGAGAAGAAATGCAAAGGCAGAGCATCCTCATCTTTATAGCAGGAGCCAAGAGGAGGGTCCCCCCATCCCATAGGCATGACCTTGATACTCACAGCTGAAATGAGTCCCTGGGACCACTGTCCATCATCCACTGTGTTGGCAGGGATGGCACCTACCTGTGAGGCAGGAGAGGAGGAGTAAGGCTCACTGCCCCGCACACCCCTTGCCACAGGGCCAGAGGGCTACAAGCAGCCCTGGGAGCAGAGAGCGCCCACCACAGCCCTAGATTTTCTTTCCCGCTTCCAGCCTTACTTTTCCTTGGGCCACTAATTCTCACTGGGCTGCTGAGGCTGCCTTCACCAGGGCGCTTGTGGCTGCAGCAATGGATTTGGCAGCTTCTAGGAGCTGCTCCTCGAAGTTCAGGCTCTTGTCTGCTTGCTGTGGGCAAAAGCAGGGCATAAGTCCCAGGCAGGGGTGCTAGGACAGATGGGGCAGAGCAGGAAAATGGCTGTGGGGGGACTGAGGGAGGCAAATATAGAGCTGGATTAAAGGCCATGGGGTGCAGGAGGGTGTGGGCTGCCCAAGGAAGGTCCAGCTGGGGATGTGGGAGGCAGCAGGAGTACAGGAGGAGAGACTGGCTGTTGGATGGGGCTCCCCATGTGTGACCCTTCACATCTGGCTGAGACCCAGACAGGAGAGTCCCAGCCTGCCCCAAGCTGAACGTGGGGCTCAGCATCACTACATCTTGGGCTTGGCTCTTGGTTTCAGCTGCTCCAGCTTCTTGGCTGCAGCCTCAATGGCAGCTGCTGCCCCCAGCAGCTCATTCTCAGCAATGACAGTGGGGTCTTCTGGGCCAACCCACTCTGTCCCTAGAAAAACCAGGAAGTGAGGCAAGTTAAACCTGTGTGCAACTTCATTTCTGACTTGCCCTTTCTCCTCCAGCAGCTGCTGAGCCCTCCACCCTAATCTCAGTCCTTAGTCCTGCCCCCTTGAGCAGGACCTTTCCTTACCTTTCATGGCCTCGGCTGCCTGAATGAGCTCAGTGTCAGAGCTGGCCATGTGCTTGGAGTAGCCTGTCAGCTGCTGTTTCATCTCAGGAGATGGCTTCTGCAGGATCTGTGAGGAAGCAGAGGTAAGCACTGGCCTGTTCAGGGTGCACTCCCCAGGGAAGGAGAGTGGGACTCCCCAGCCCCACTACATGCGTGTATGTATTGGGTGTTATCTGTGATGCTTTCTTGAGTGACCCTGGCTGATCTCCTCCTGCCTGAGGATGGGATGAGAGTCCACAGCTTCTGGGACATCTTGTAGACACAAGTCCCTCAGTGCAAGCCTTCCGTCAGCTAGAGCGGATGTGATTGCACATGCACACACACATGGACCCTGGGGTCCTTGCAGACGCACACAAGTGCCACCCCAGTGCTGGGCTGGGCATGCAGACATGCTGTGAGCAAAGCTCATGCTGAGGTTAGACACCAGCAGGCATCCCAATGTCACCTTACTCACCAGCTGACAGGGAAGAAGGGAGAAGAGAGAGAAGGCATCAGTGAATGTCCTGGTTGGGAAACATGGGTGCTGGGGATGGGGAGCACAGGAAGGTGGGTGCTCTCTGGTGGGGGGTGAAGGGCAGCCAAGAGGAGAGGTGGGAATGAAGGATCAGAAGCCCTGGGTGGGGAGCTGTGCTGCCAGCGTTAGCGCATACTTCAGCCTCAGCAGGGCCAGGGGAGCCAGGGCACCCAGAAGAGGCCGGCTGCCCAGACCCAGAGGGTCCCAGGGCTGGAGGAACCACCTACACCCAGAGCAGCCACAGAGCCACTCTCCTCCTAACCCCCCCTTTGCACCTTATTTCTCCCCACCCTGAATTGCTTCACTGTGGTTTTCAGCCACCGGATCACTCTGCTTTTGAAGAGAGATACCTATTGTTACCAAATAACAAGTCCCTGTGGAGGTTCAAATTCCTTCCCCTCCCCAGTGAAATATGCAGGCTTTCCCACTCTTCTGCTGGGAGCCATGTTTTCCATCTCAAATCAAATAACCCCCTTTCTTGAACCCTAACCATACTTGTTCATGCTCCATGTGAGGCACTGGCTCCCATGGGGACCCAGCATACAGCAATGGTCTTGCTGCTGCCAGGGAGTGAGACAGCATCGTATCTGCCATCTCCCTTCCCATTCCCCTACATCCTTCCTGCTCGTGACTTTCCAGGAACCTGCTGCTCTCTGATACATGTGACCCACATGCTTCATTCCTGCCTTCGCAGGCCAGAGTGCTGCGGAGGCTTGGGGAAGTCATGACTTTATTCTGGACTTGCTCGCATGGGGCCATCCCAGCAAAGTCACTAGAGCTGCACGTGGCTCGGAGTCCTTGAGCTGATGGCACACAGCAACAGACGGTTTGCCCTCATAAGCGCATCCAGACAAAATGCCACATTATTAAGTCTGCTGTCTGCTCTGGTATGTTTAAAACTGCTGAATGATCTCTATTGGGAGCTGAAGGCAGCCTGGAAGCTATGAGCTTACTAAGATACATCTCCAGTGAATGTTTCAGGGGATGTACCACATGTATGATATTCAAGAGACACCACATAGCAGCTGGATGGTTACACCCAAAATACAGCAGAATAGTGTGTTCCTTCAAGTAGGCTGACCTCGGGCACTACCACAGTAAGCCATCAGCCCAATCATCTGTTAACAGGTCAGCCAGAAAATTTTTCCTTTGCACTACAGCCTTGGCTGGGATGACTTACATGTGGCTAAAACATCTTCCAGACAGACATTTGATCCAGATGCAGAGGATGGGAAAACTTCCTGCTCCCCTTGGAACTGTACCCCAGTGGTTACCTCCTTCAGATAAAACCATCCTTTGACCTCTCCTCTGCCCAGCTTCAATTTCTAGCCATTGATTCCTGCCCACCTCCTCTTTGTGCTGCTAGCGCTGGTTACCCTCTGCCTAAAGGGGCTTTTTCCTTGTGGGAAACCACAGTCTGAGCTCTACTGCCTTGTACCTGGTGAACCTGAATGGCACTCATACCAAGCCCTTCTAATCAGCTTAGTGAAACCCTACTGCAGAGCTGACTTGCCCTCAATCTTTGTCCTGAGCCTCTCACAGCTCTGCAGGTGTGGGTCTGTGCATCCCTCCACCACCCTTGACTCCACCTTTGTGGTCTCACCAAGAATGCAAACAGCTGGGAGGACCTCACTGGATGCTTTCTACCACTCTCTTGGTTAATCCGGTCTTAATTTGCTTTTTGTAAGCTACACTCATCCAGCTCAGGACTAAGCTAGAAGATTGGATCAAAAGGGTACAGCTGGCACTTGCAGTCATCACCTCTGCCATTGTGGGCACTGCCCCTCTCCCACTGGCTGAAATCTCTTACTCCCACCACTCTCACTGGAAACTGCTTCAGGATTTCGCTCCTGTGTTGTTGAATTTCCAGCCTCCACCTCTTTACAGCCAGTTAATCTCCATCTGTTGTTAGCCAAATACCTTTCTTCAGAGCCTGTTCATCTCTCTGACATCTGCTTCCATGCCAGGGGTTCAGCCATGTACTGTGCTGGCACAGGCAGTGAAGGGGGCTGTGCAAAGACCTCAGTGGGAGGAGGTGCAGAGCCCAGAGAACCTTGGGGGTTTAGGGAGCACCCTTGCATCCATGGGCAGCCTCCACCCACTCTGGGAACCAGGGCGGGGACACTCACCATCAGCACATGTTCCAGCAGCTCCAGGTAGCCATCAGTGCTCTCCTTGCCAAAGCGCAGCGCTTGCTGCTGCACATCCCTGCTCACCTCTGGGTGGTAGGTGGCTTCCTGAAACCCAGAGACAGCAAACCCTGATTCATATCCAGGCACCTCCCCTGCAGGGTGCATGCTGCCCCCCACAAACCCATACTAGACCCACAGCCCCTGCTGACCCCTGCCATACCTTGCATGCGCACAGCATATCTGCAATGGCACAGTGGCTCAGGTTTGCTGTGGCGATGACATCGTCCTGCCGACATGAGTTGCCAGTGGCCACTGCTTTGGCTGTGGCCATCGTGATGCCTTTCGTCATATGGATGAAGTCCTCTGGGGTGACCTTGGCGGGAGGCACGGGGGAGGAGAAGACCTGTGAGGCAAGAGGCAGCAGTGAGTTGTGGGGGCAACTGGTGGGCAGGACAGCAGCTGTGCCACCATGGCTGTACTCACTGCCAGCTCTTGGTGTATGTGCTCTATCGTGGCCTCCAGCGCCCGTGTCCCCTTTGTGGCCTCATCCTCGACAGCCTTCACCGTCTTCAGCAAGGAAGTGACATTCATCACCATCACCTGTGGAAGGGAGAAGAGCACCAGGTGAAGCCCCATGCAAGCTCTGGGCTGCTACTGGCACCTGTCCCTCCCTCATGGTTTGGTCCAAAACTACCCTGTTCCCATACTCCACTCACACCACCTCATCAATGCCTCCTCTGCATGTTGTGCTCCACCTTTTATATGTCCCTTCCTTCCTCCCTCCTTGCCCTGACTGCCCCCCAGTTGTCCTTCTACCCCCAGGCAGGCAGATAAGCCCCCTTGCTCTTTCTCCAGACCCCCTGCCCCATCCCCTCCTTCCCATCACATCCAGCTCAGACCTTGACAGAATTCTTCAGCTGGTAGACAGCAGGGTCATCCCCAGCTTTGCCAGCAGCTGCCTTGGTGACACTGATCAGGTCCCCAAGTGCCTTGGCCACATCCTTCACAGCATTGATCAGGACCACCTGGGGGAGAACAAGGCCAGGGCAACAGCTTGGCTATGGTTACCCTCAGGCTAGGGCTGGTGTGGTCCAGCAATGGGAAATTTGGACACCCCAGGGCACACAGTATACCAGCTCAGTCCAGCTCAGCCAGCACCAGCAAAAGCCCAGCCAGCCCTCTCCACAACACGCAGAGTCCAGCCCAGAGCATCACACAACACCTTCAACCCTCAGCCCCTTCAAGCAAGTTATGAGCAGCCTCCATTCACCCCACACACCCCATCCCACCTGAGTCTCTGGGTCTTCAGATCCCAGGCTGGCAGCACCCAGCTTCACCACCTCCACCAGATGGGTGATGATGGACACAGAGGATTGAGCAACCTGGGCTAGCTTCTCCTGGCTGGTCGTGGCATTCTGCACCAGCACCTTGGTGTCCTCCACCAGTGCCTTGGCTGTCTTCAAGATGCCCTCCCTAGGGAGAAGGGAGTCAGAGAGGACACAGCCCTCTACACACACACACGCGCGCTCCTTGGAGTGTAGAGAGACTCTAGACCCTGTCTTCTGTACATACAAGCTGGAGGGGAAATGGAGCCAGCGTGACCTGAACTTGCAGCTCTCCTTGGGGTTGGTCCACAGCTCAGAAAGATGGAAGACTGCAGGACACAGCCTGCCCCCCCCCGACTCTGGCTGAGCAGAGGCTGGGCAGGGTGCCTGGGTACCTGTGGTCAGCAAAGGTCTCAGAGTTCTCCCGATTGAGGGTTCCTGCTGTGGCAAACATGATGGTGGTGTCGAGGTCAGCAATGATGCCAGAGACAGTGCTGGCTGGTGTGATGCAAGCTTGTGTCCCGTGGTTCCCAGCCTGCAGGGCTGCCAGCACGTGATACCTGCAGGGTATGAGCAGGGTGACTGGGGAAGCAGAGCAGGTTCAGGCAACCCCCACCACACACTTCCTCCAACACCTCCCCAGGATGGAGCCACTTCACACCAAGGAGGGGAATCAGGAATCATGTGGTCTGGACACTCCTTCTTAGCTTCCATATTTTTACCTTGTACCTATTGTGTTTGGGGGTCCAGGAGATATTGGACTCTGCTAGTTTCCAAATGAATAAGGTCTGCATGATGGGCATCAGAACATCACAGTTCATTCCTTCTTTAACTGCTCAACTCAATTTCTGTACTTGGGCAAGCACTCATAAGAGAACATGTTTCCTGATAGAAAGCAATCTTGGAAAGGAAGGACCTGCAGGAGGCTCTAAGTGTGCAGACATGTGCCAGGCACTATGAACAAGTGTTTGTTTTGCTTTTGTAACCTTGCTTACAAGCATTGTTGCTCTACCCTTAGCAACTAGTTTTTTAGCCATGATTTTGTCTGTTATTCAGAAGTGTGCTGTCGTGGTTTAGCGGCAGCTCAGCCCCACACAGCCGCTCGCTCACTCCCCACCGGTAGATGGGGGAGAGAATCAGGAGGGTAACGCTCGTGGGTTGGGATAAGAACAGTTTAATAATTAAAATTAAAAGAAAACAACAGTAGAAATGCAATGTAAAGGAGAACAACGAGAGGCGCAAAGCCCCGGGGGAGCGGGGGGAAGGGAGGGGAGAGGGGGAACGAACCGCTGGAACAAACTGCCCGCGCCGCAGCCGCGCGCCGCCCGCCGACCCAACGCCGCGCCGCCTCCGCGCTGGCGCTGCAGCTGCCCCCACCTCAATATATTGGTCATGGTGTCACATGGTATGGAATGAACCTGCCATTGGCCAGTCGGGGTCAGCCGTCCCCACCATGGCCCTGCCCCTCCCAGGCCCCCCCGCCACGCGGCAGAGCGCGGGAAGCTGGAAAGGTAGATGACCCCCACAGTGAGGAGAATTAACCCCTTCTCAGCCAAAACCAGCACATTCTCCACCCCTTATTCCATACCATTTACACCATGCCCAGGTCCCATATAATGAAATACAACCATACCAACCACCACCCCTCCCCTTCCCATCCTTTAACATAATACACAGACATCATTCCCTTAGTTCATGGACCTTCCCTGTACAATGTCCATTAAAAATGTCCATTGAGTTCATCCAGTCCATGACTCTGGGCTCCATCTGTTGTATCAGTCTTTCAGGGTGGGAGAGATGGTGTGTGGATTTGGGTTGCTGCATACCGAGTCAGTCATCGTTCCATCACTGCTGCACGGCTTGTTTCATAGTTGATCTTCCATGGGTTGGGAGGCTCGTACTCTGATATCATTGGTACAACACAGCGGTGACACACAGTATTATATAGCAGTTCACATTGTGCCATGCAGTTCATTGACTGTTTTTGCCCAAAATCAAATCCCCTTGAGGCACACATCGGATTTCTCCATCCTCCCGCATCACCCACCAAGTGCACCCAGGTCCTCGAGCAAAAGCAATCCCACGAATGGGTTTGCCTTTGCCGGAGGCAGGAAGAACCCAGACTGTTTTGCCCAGCATACTTTTTGTGTGCACTACAGGGACTCTATCCCCTTCCACAGTACGTAAGGATTCTGACTGGGCAGGGCCGGCTCGGTTGGCAGATCCCCTCGTGTTGACTAACCACGTGGCTTTTGCTAAATGTGTATCCCAGTGCTTGAATGTTCCACCCCCCATTGCTCTCAGTGTAGTTTTTAACAGTCCATTGTACCGTTCAATTTTCCCAGAGGCTGGTGCGTGATAGGGGATGTGATACACCCACTCAATGCCATGCTCTTTGGCCCAGGTGTCTATGAGGCTATTACGGAAATGAGTCCCATTGTCTGACTCAATTCTCTCTGGGGTGCCATGTCGCCACAGGACTTGTTTCTCAAGACCCAGGATAGTGTTCCGGGCAATGGCGTGGGGGACAGGATATGTTTCCAGCCAGCCAGTCGTTGTTTCTACCATTGTAAGCACATGGCGCTTGCCTTGGCGGGTCTGTGGGAGTGTGATATAGTCAATTTGCCAGGCCTCCCCATATTTATATTTCAGCCATCGTCCCCCATACCACAGAGGCTTTACCCGCTTCGCTTGCTTGATTGCAGCGCACGTGTCACATTCGTGGATAACCTGTGCAATAATATCCATGGTCAAGTCCACCCCTCGATCACGAGCCCACCTGTATGTTGCATCTCTCCCTTGATGACCTGAGGTGTCATGGGCCCACCGAGCTAGAAATAGTTCACCCTTATGCTGCCAGTCCAGATCCACCTCAGCCACTTCAATCTTGGCAGCCTGATCTACCTGCTGGTTGTTCCGATGTTCTTCAGTGGCCCGACTCTTGGGGACATGAGCATCCACATGACGTACCTTTACAACCAGGTTCTCTACCCGGGCAGCAATATCTTGCCACAGTGCGGCAGCCCAGATGGGTTTGCCTCTGCGCTGCCAGTTGCTTTGCTTCCATTGCTGCACCCAGCCCCACAAGGCATTTGCCACCATCCAGGAGTCAGTATAGAGATAGAGCACTGGCCACTTTTCCCGTTCAGCAATGTCTAAGGCCAGCTGGATGGCCTTTACCTCTGCAAACTGGCTCCATTCACCTTCTCCTTCAGCAGTTTCTGCTACTTGTCGTGTAGGACTCCATACAGCAGCCTTCCATCTCCGGTGCTTTCCCACAAGGCAACAGGACCCATCAGTGAACAGGGCGTATTGCTTCTCATTTTCTGGCAGTTGGTTATACAGTGGGGCTTCTTCAGCACGTGTCACCTCCTCCTCTGGTGATAATCCAAAATCTTTGCCTTCTGGCCAGTCCATAATCACTTCCAAGATTCCTGGGCGACTGGGGTTTCCTACTCGAGCCCGCTGGGTAATCAGTGCAACCCATTTACTCCACGTAGCATCAGTTGCATGGTGTGTAGAGGGGATGTTTCCTTTGAACATCCAGCCCAGCACTGGCAGTCGGGGTGCCAGGAGCAACTGTGCTTCAGTACCAACCACTTCTGAAGCAGCTCGAACCCCTTCATATGCTGCCAATATCTCTTTTTCAGTTGGAGTATAGCGGGCTTCGGACCCTCTGTATCCCCAACTCCAAAACCCTAGGGGTCGACCCCGGGTCTCCCCTGGTGCTTTTTGCCAGAGGCTCCAGGTAGGGCCATTCTCCCCGGCTGCAGTGTAGAGCACATTTTTTATATCTTGTCCTGCCCGGACTGGCCCAAGAGCTACTGCATGGACTATTTCTCGTTTAATCTGTTCAAAGGCTTGTCGTTGCTCAGGGCCCCATTTGAAATCATTCTTTTTCCGGGTCACTTGATAGAGAGGGCTTACAATCAGACTGTAATTTGGAATATGCATTCTCCAAAAACCCACAACGCCCAAGAAAGCTTGTGTTTCCTTTTTGCTAGTTGGTGGAGACATGGCTGCTATTTTGTTGATCACATCCATTGGAATATGACGACGACCATCTTGCCATTTGATTCCTAAGAACTGGATTTCTCGTGCAGGTCCCTTCACCTTACTTTGTTTTATGGCAAAACCAGCTTTCAGAAGGATTTGGACTATTTTCTCTCCTTCCTCAAAAACTTCTTCCGCTGTGCTGCCCCACACAATGATGTCATCAATGTACTGAAGGTGTTCTGGAGCTTCTCCCTGTTCCAGTACAGTCTGAATCAGTCCATGGCAAATGGTAGGACTGTGTTTCCACCCCTGGGGCAGTCGATTCCAGGTATACTGGACGCCCCTCCATGTGAAAGCAAACTGTGGCCTGCACTCTGCTGCCAGAGGGATTGAGAAGAATGCATTAGCGATATCAATTGTGGCATACCACTTGGCTGCCTTTGACTCCAGTTCGTATTGAAGTTCTAGCATGTCTGGCACAGCAGCACTCAACGGTGGAGTGACTTCATTCAGGCCACGATAGTCTACTGTTAGTCTCCACTCTCCATTAGACTTCCGGACTGGCCATATGGGGCTGTTAAAGGGTGAGTGGGTCTTACTGATGACTCCTTGGCTCCTCAGTTGGTGAATGAGTTTATGGATGGGGATCAGAGAGTCTCTGTTGGTGCGATATTGCCGCCGGTGCACTGTTGTGGTGGCGATTGGCACCTGTTGTTCTTCGACCTTCAGCAACCCCACCACAGAAGGGTCCTTTGAGAGACCGGGCAAGGTAGACAGCTGTTCAGTTTCCTCCGTCTCCAAGGCAGCTACACCAAAAGCCCACTTGTAACCTTTTGGGTCCTTGAAATACCCTTTCCTGAGGTAGTCTATGCCAAGGATGCACGGAGCCTCTGGGCCAGTCACAATGGGGTGCTTCTGCCACTCATTGCCAGTTAGGCTCACTTTGGCCTCCAATACAGTTAGCTCTTGGGATCCCCCTGTCACTCCAGCAATGCTGATGGGTTCTGCCCCTATATAGTTCGATGGCATTAAGGTGCACTGTGCGCCGGTGTCCACTAAAGCTTTATACTCCTGTGGGTCGGACGTGCCAGGCCATCGGATCCACACAGTCCAGTAAGCCCGGTTATCCCTTTCCTCCACCCGGCTGGAGGCAGGGCCCCTCTAGTCCTGATCATGGCAGTCACAACTCACTTCCTGCAAATGTGAATCAGGAGTCCCTCTATTACACTTAGAAATAAAATCTGCGCTTCTACTCCTCTGTCTGGGGACTTGTTCACTGGAAATTGGAGCAGCGGCTTTCCTGGAAGAGCCCCCCTGAGTGACTGTTCTTCCTTGCAGTTCATGCACTCGTGCCTGTAGGGTCGAGGTAGGCTTGCCATCCCACCTCATCATGTCCTCTCCGTGGTCACGCAGGTAGAACCATAGGGTGGCCCGTGGTGTGTATCCCCTTCTTTGAGCCAAAGGACGCTTATTCCTAACAGCTGAGACACTGCTCTGTCGAGGTGGGGAGTAGGACAGATCTTCTTTGAGTTGCTGGACCTCTTGGGATAGTTTCTCCACAGCAGAGACAAGCGAGGAAGAGATATTTGTGTCGTAATCTCGGAGTTTATCTATCACCTCTGCCACCGTTGGTGTCTCGTCATCTTTCCACGACATCACTGCCAATGAGTTTGCATGCGAAGATGGTGCGCTCCGTACAAACTTCCGCCACATGGGTCGTGTGCACTCGGCTTCATCTGGATCTTTGGATGACCGTTGATCGTCCAGGTCACCATAAATCACCTCAAACACAGCTAATTCCCTTAGATACTGGATGCCTTTCTCCATAGTTGTCCATTTTCCTGGGCGATATGTAACATCTTCTTTAAAGGGATACCTTTCCTTCACTCCAGACAGGAGTCGCCTCCAGAGGCTGAGGGCTTGTGGCTTTTTTCCTATTGCTTTGTCAACGCCCCCTTCCCCAGAAAGGGATCCCAATTGTTTGGCTTCTTTTCCCTCTAGTTCCAGGCTACTGGCCCCATTATCCCAGCATCGGAGCAGCCAGGTGACAATGTGCTCACCTGAAGGACGGCTATAATCTTTTCGCATATCTCGCAACTCGCTTAAGGACAGGGATCGGGTGGTCTCTATTTCATTTATTACTTCTCCCTCCTCTCCCCGCGATGGCCCTGGTTCTTCATCATCCCGTTCTAAACGAGTTGATGTCCGCTTCCAATATTTTGTCTTGTGTATGGGGGCAACTGATACTGGTACGGGTTTATTTTCTGAGCTAGCTCCGGTACTTGTTGTGGGGGTTTGAGTGGCTGCAGTGCCTGTCGTCCGGGCTGGGTTGTCTACAGTGCCAGTCACTTTGCATTTCAATCCAGAGACATTCTCTTCCCCTTGGGAGCACTGAATACTGTTGAGCAGGGCTCAGTACGCATGGGCCAGGCCCCAGCATGTTGCAGTTATCTGTGTCTCTCTGGAGTTCCCAGCGTAACAACATACTTTCTCCAAATATTCTACTAGTTTTTTAGGATTCTGCACTTGTTCGGGGGTGAAACTCCAAAACACTGGGGGTGCCCACTGCCCTAGGTATTTGCCCATGCTATCCCACATGCCCTGCCACTCGTAACTATCAAGCCTCGGGGCAGATTTCTGGGTGATATTCTTAAGTTGCTTAGTCAAAACCAAAACAACCTGCCCAAAAACTAACAATAAGTGCACCTTAACCACCCAAGGATGTTCAAGATACAAAGACGTTGTTGTAACAAAGGCACAGACATCATAGAACAAAGTTGCAAAGGTATTATTCTGTATTTCCTCCATATAAAATCTCTCAGAGGAGGAGGTATAATTGCTAATTGCCTCAACAAGGTGGTATCCGAAGTACAGTAACGGTTTCAGCAAAAACCCCAAATACCAGATAAAGCTGAAAACGAGTGTTTGTATAACAAATCTTGTAGGCAAAACATTACTAATCACAGCAGAACACAGCAGACTCAACAAATCAACACCAATCTGTAACACCAACTGCAAAAAGGACAACATGGTGCTGTGACCAGCAGCTGTTATTATCTCCAACCCTTGAGCCCCACGTTGGGCGCCAAAAGGACTGTCGTGGTTTAGCGGCAGCTCAGCCCCACACAGCCGCTCGCTCACTCCCCACCGGTAGATGGGGGAGAGAATCAGGAGGGTAACGCTCGTGGGTTGGGATAAGAACAGTTTAATAATTAAAATTAAAAGAAAACAACAGTAGAAATGCAATGTAAAGGAGAACAACGAGAGGCGCAAAGCCCCGGGGGAGCGGGGGGAAGGGAGGGGAGAGGGGGAACGAACCGCTGGAACAAACTGCCCGCGCCGCAGCCTCGCGCCGCCTCCGCGCTGGCGCTGCAGCTGCCCCCACCTCAATATATTGGTCATGGTGTCACATGGTATGGAATGAACCTGCCATTGGCCAGTCGGGGTCAGCCGTCCCCACCATGGCCCTGCCCCTCCCAGGCCCCCCCGCCACGCGGCAGAGCGCGGGAAGCTGGAAAGGTAGCTGACCCCCACAGTGAGGAGAATTAACCCCTTCTCAGCCAAAACCAGCACATGTGCTCTTTAGATTGACTGACAGACAGGATGCTTTCCACTGTGCCAGCAAAAGGCACAGGAGAGATCAATCACTCAGCACAAGCTGCAGGCTGGCTAGAGACACAGCACTGCAATAGCTGATTTGGAGGGCCTTGGGCTGCCACCAGTGTGTGTAGATTAATCTTCTCTGGCAAGGACATCATCGGCATGTCAGCAGGCAGCACCTGGATGTCCCACTCACCCATTACAGCACCAGCTACTGTTACAAGTGCCTGGAGAGGGGGATCCATCCTCCACCCCATCAGCTGAATCAGGCCAGGGCAAGCATGGCTGAGAGAGACAACAGAGCCCAACAGGACCAGGGGAGAACCAGTGTGGTGGCTCCAAGGGCGTGTGGCTCAACCCAGCATCCCTCCCACCTTGCCACACCATTGCACCTCTCTCTGGGCCACTCACCTTCTCAGAAACCTTGCGCGCACTCTCTATCAGCTCCTTCTTGGTGTAGGCATCACTGGGGCTGCACTGCAGGGCTCCAGCCTTGGTGACCAGGGCAGCACAGCCATGACCCAGCTCCTGCACCCGGTGCTTGATGTGGGAGCCAATCTGGAGGGGAACGTGTGTGAGAGAGCCATCAGGGAACTAAGCCCCACATCCATGATACCTGCTGGGAAAAGCCAGCCACCCCCACCCAGCCCCTCTCTCCCAGTCCTCCCAACTCAGGAGAAGGAAAAAGGAAACGTGGCTTTACTCTGTTTCACAGAATCACAGAATGGTAGGGGTTGGAAGGGACCTCTGGAGATCATCTTGTCCAACCCCCCTGCTTGAGCAGGCATACCTAGAGCAGGCTAGCTGTGTTGCAAGGGAGGTCTGAATGCTGCCCTGCCCCCAGCTCTGACAGGAGGTTCAAGTGCCCCCGTCCTCTGCTCTCATGCCCCAGCAGATCCTGCTCTGCCCCATGGCACACCCCATGCTCACACCTCCTTGTTCTTGGTGGTAAGTGCAGCTGGTTTGGCCTCTTGCGCTAGCTGCCCATAGTCATTGGTGAGCTGGTTGGCCAGTATGCCCAGCTCATCTGGGTTGGTGGTGGATTTGGTGACCTGCTGATGGAAGAAGAGCAGGAGGTGGAAGGGCCCTACGCTGGGACAGGCAAGCAAGGAGGGTGGTTGCCCTGCCTGGGTGGCAGGCACCGCGCTTTCTACAGTGACAGGCTTGCTCACACCCACCATCTCCTGCACAGTCACTGCGATGACCTTGGCAGTCTTTGTCATTGTGGTCTGGTAGTCCACAAAGGTCCCCTCTGGCTCGCCCATCGGCCCCTTGTCCAGCTGCAAGAGACCATCATGAGTCTGGCTCCAGCCCCAGCCCAGAGACCTTGTAGGGTTTGACTGGCTCTTCCTCTCCTCCACCCCCAGCCCTGGCTGGGTCCTCTCCATACTCCCCTCACCTGGTTGATGGCCTGGGTGATGACCATGCCCCCTACAACACCTGCAGCACTGGCTGCCTCATTCAGAGTAGCAGTCAGGTCCTCCACCACTTCCTTCATCATCTGCATTGCCTCCTCCAGAGCCTCCTGGGTGTGGGAAGCTTGCTGCAAGGATGAGACAGAGTGAGGGAAAACAGGCAGCAGCTCCCCTCCTGCTGGGGATGCCACACTTACGGCAGCCCTGGCCAGGTTTCCATGTTTGGCGTACGCGTGTGCGGCACATGGCCAAGCCTCTCATGTGGCACCCATGTGCAAAGGGGAGCATGCTGTCGACACGTGCCCCTCCTGCTCACCTTCGGGTTCCCACCTGCCTCCTTGGACGTATACAGCATCTGCAGGGCAGACTCAGCCAGCGTTTTGGTCTGGTCCAGGAGGTTCATCTGCTGTAGGTGGTTGGGTGTTTTGGAGGCAGTGCCAATAGCCGCTATAATAAGAGGCTCAAAGTACTGAGCCATCTGAGACACCTAGGGAAGAGCGGCACCAGTGCCAGCAGCTTCCAGTCCTGGCTGCCTTGTCCCTCTCCTCCTGCCACGAGCTCCTCCACGTGCACTGAATGCCTTGTCAGCAGCTCCCCATCCCCACCCCCACATTACCTTGTGCCCCAGCTGTGAGGCCTCAGCCTGTGCTGCGCTGGCCACGGGCTTGATCAGGCTGCTGATCTCCTGAACAGCTGTGATCACCTGGTTGTGCAAAGCCTGTTGCAAAGAGAGGGCGACACGTGAGGCTGCAGTGGGGCTGGGGTTACTGTGCACTGCTGGGAGCCAAGGGGAAGGACACCCGCTCGCCCCAGTTGAGTTTGCAGCAGCGTGTCCCCAACCCACCTCCTGGGAAATATCTTCTCGGGGGGCCAGCTGCTGGCTGATGGTAGCAAGGGAGGCCTGGTCCACCTCCTGCATGCATCTGTTCAGCATCTCAATGGCCTTATCACACTCCTGCTGTCCCGGAGCTTTGTCCCTATGTCATGGTTTTAGCTGGGATAGAGTTAATTTTCTTCACTCTAGCTAGTATAGTGCTGTGCTTTGAAATTAGCATGGAAAAAAAACTGTTGAGATAACACACAGATGTTTTGGGCTGTTGCTGGGTAGCGCTTATACTAGTCAAGGACATTTCTAGCTTCCCATGCTCTGCTGGGTGCACAAGAAGCCAGGAGGGGAGGAGACACAGCTAAGAGAGCGTATTCAAACTGACCAAAGGGATATTCCATATCATGTAACATCATGCCCAGTATGTTACCTGGGAGGGGCTGGCTGGGGGGGGAGGAAGCAATCGTGGCTCGGGGACGGGCAGCGTCGGTCGATGGGTGGTGAGCGGTTGTATCGTTCGTGTTTCCGTGGTTTTTTCCCTTGTTTTTTTCCTTTCCCTTCCTTTTCCATTTTATTATATTAACATTATTGTCATTATAATAATAATAATTATTATTATTATTTTATTATAATTATTAAACTGTGCTTAACCCACAAGTTCTTTTGCTCATCCGATTCTCTTCCCCATCCCACAGGGGTGGGGGGGTGAGTGAGCGGCTGCATGGTATTCAGTTGCCAGCTGAGGCTGAACGACGACAGTCTATTTTTGGCGCCCAACGTGGGGCACGAAGGGTTTGAGAAAATAACAGTTGCTGGTCACAGCATTGATTCATCTGCTCTCAGTATTAGTTTGTCCAGTCTTTACCATGCTGATTGTAAAGTACATGTTAAAACTTGCTGTTGGTTTTGTCAGTTTGCTGTGCTCTGCAGTGATTAGAGATGTTTTGCCTAGGAGACTTGTTATTAAAACACTGGCCTTGACCGTTATCGGTTATTTAGGTCTTGCATGGAAGCCGTTACTGTACTACAGCTACCACCTCATGGAGGCAATTAGCAATTATACCTCCTCCTCTGAGAGGTTTTTTATGGAGGAAATACAGAATGGCACCGTAGCTGCCATCTTATGTAATGTCTCCTCCTTCATTACAACAACTTTTCAGTATCTTGAACATCCTTGGGTAGTCTGTTGCTATTGATTTGGCAGACGGTGTCAGTTCTGTCTAAGGTTAATAAGCAAGTTAAGAATATAATCCAGAGATCTGTCCCAAGGCTGGATAGCTATGCGTGGCAGGGTATGTGGGATAGTATGGGCAAATGCCTAAGATGGTGGGCACCCCCCATGATGTGGGACTTCACCCCTGAACAAGTGCAGAATCCTGAAAAATTAGTAGAACATTTGGAGGAAGTATGTTGTCACCCTGGCAATTCCAGAGAGATACAAATCACTGCAATGTGCTGGGGCCTGGCTTATGCCCATCGAGCCCTATTTAACACTATTCAGTACCCCCAAGGGAAAGAGAAGGGAGCTACTCCAACCCCAGTGACAAGCACTGTGGCCACCCAACCCCCCACAACGGATACTGCAACTACTCCAACCCCAGTGACGAGCACTGCGGCCACCCAACCCCCCCATGACAGATACTGCAGCTACTCCAACCCCAGTGCCAAGCGTTGCAGCTAAACCAGAGGACCAACCTGTGCCAGTATCAGTCGCCCCTATACGCAAGAAGAAATCATGGAAGAGAAGGTCAACTCGTTTAGAAAGAGATTATAAGGAACCAGGGCTATCATGAGAAGAGGAGGAGGAAGAGGAAGAATGTGTACAAGAAACGGAAACTACCCGATCCCTATCCTTGAGTGAGTTGTGGGATATACGGAAAGATTTCGGGCATCATTCAGGTGAGCACGTTATCACCTGGCTGCTCCGATGCTGGGATAATGGGGCCAGTAGTTTGGAATTAGAGGGGAAGGAAGCCAAACAACTGGGATCCCTCTCTAGGGAAGGGGGCATTGATAAAGCAATTGGAAAAGGAACACAAGCCCTCAGCCTCTGGAGGTGGCTCCTGTCCGCGGTGAGAGAGAGGTATCCTTTCAAAGAAGATATTGTATTTCGCCTAGGAAAATGGATGACCATGGAGAAGGCATTCAGCATCTAAGGGAATTAGCTGTGCTTGAGGTGGTTTATGGTGACCTGGACTATCAACAGTCCTCCAAAGATCCAGATGAAGCCCAGTGCACACAACCCATGTGGTGGAAGTTTGTACGGAGCGCACCATCTTCGCATGCAAACTCATTGGCAGTAATGTCGTGGAAAGATGACGAGACACCAACGGTGGCGGAGGTCATTGAAAAACTCCGGGAATATGAAGCGAATCTCTCTTCCTCGCTTGTCTCATCTTCTTTGAGTTGCTGGACCTCTCGGGACAGTTTCTCGACAGCAATGTCCTACTCCCCACCAGTACGGACCAGTATCTCAGCCATTAGGAGTAAGCGTCCCTTGGCTCAAGAGAAGGGATACACACGACGGGGCACCCTATGGTTCTACCTGCGTGATCACGGAGAGGACATGAAGAAGTGGGATGGAAAACCTACCTCAGCCTTAGAGGCACGGGTACGTGAGCTGCAAGGGAGAACAATCACTCAGGGGAGTTTCTCCAGGAGAGCTGCTGCTCCAGTTTCCCATAAGCAATTCTCCAGACAGAGGAGCAGAAGTGCTGATTCTATTTCTAAGCTTAATAGAGGGACTCCTGATTCACATTTACAGGAAGTGAGTTGTGACTGCCATGATCAGGACTAGAGGGGCCCTGCCTCCAGCCAGGTGGAAGAAAGGGATAACCAGGTTTACTGGACTGTGTGGATCCGATGGCCTGGCACGTCCAACCCACAGGAGTATAAAGCTTTAGTGGACACCGGCGCACCTCAATGCCATCAAACTGTATAGGGGCAGAACCCATCAGCATTGCTGGAGTGACGGGGGATCCCAAGAGCTAACTGTATTGGAGGCCGAAGTGAGCCTAACCAGGAATGAGTGGCAAAAGCACCCCATTGTGACTGGCCCAGAGGCTCCGTGCATCCTTGGCATAGACTACCTCAGGAGAGGGTATTTCAAGGACCCAAAAGGCTACAGGTGGGCTTTTGGTGTAGCTGCCTTGGAGACGGAGAGTATTAAGCAGCTGTCTACCTTTCCCGATCTCTCAAATGACCCTTCTGTTGCAGGGTTGCTGAAGGTCAAGGAAGAACAGGTGCCAATTGACACCACAACGGTGCACCGGCAGCAATATCGCACCAACTGAGACTCTCTGATCCCCATGCATGGGCTCATTCATCGACTAAAGAGTCAAGGAGTCATCAGTAAAATCCACTCACCCTTTAACAGTCCCATATGGCCAGTGCGGAAGTCTAATGGAGAGTGGAGGCTAACAGTAGACTATCATGGCCTGAACGAACTCACGCCGCCACTGAGTGCTGCTGTGCCAGACATGCTAGAACTTCAATACGAACTGGAGTCAAAGGCAGCCAAGTGGTATGCCACAACTGATATCACTAATGCATTTATCTCAATCCCTCTGGCAGCAGAGTGCAGGCCACAGTTTGCTTTCACTTGGAGGTGCATCCAGTACACCTGGAATCGACTGCCCCAGGGGTGGAAACACAGCCCTACCATTTGCCATGGACTGATCCATAATGCTTTGGAAAAAGGTGGAGCTCCCGAACACCTACAATACATTGATGACATCATTGTGTGGGGCAATACAGCAGAAGAAGTTTTTGAGAAAGGAGAGAAAATAGTCCAAATCCTTCTGAAAGCTGGTTTTGCCATAAAGCAAAGTAAGGTCAAGGGACCCACACGAGACATCTAGTTCTTAGGAATAAAGTGCAAGATGGTCGTCATCAGATCCCCATGGATGTGATCAACAAAATAGCAGCCATGTCTCCACCAACTAGCAAAAAGGAAACACAAGCTTTCTTGAGCGTTGTGGGTTTTCGGAGGATGCATATTCCAAATTACAGTATGATCGTAAGCCCTCTCTATCAAGTCACCCGGAAAAAGGATGACTTCAAATGGGGCCCTGAGCAACAAGCCTTTGAACAAATTAAACAGGAGATAGTCCATGCAGTAGCCCTTGGGCCAGTCCGGGCAGGACAAGATGTAAAAAATGTGCTCTACACTGCAGCTGGGGAGAATGGCCCTACCTGGAGCCTCTGGCAGAAAGCACATGGGGAGACCCGAGGTTGACCCCTAGGGTTTTGGAGTTGGGGATACAGAGGGTCCGAAGCCCGCTATACTCCAACTGAAAAAGAGACATTGGCAGCATATGAAGGGGTTAGAGCTGCTTCAGAAGTAGTTGGTACTGAGGCACAGTTGCTCCTGGCACCCCGACTGCCAGTGCTGGGCTGGATGTTCAAAGGAAACATCCCCTCTACACACCATGCAACTGATGCTACGTGGAGTAAATGGGTTGCACTGATCACCCAGCGGGCTCGAGTAGGAAACCCCAGTCGCCCAGGAATCTTGGAAGTGATTATGGACTGGCCAGAAGGCAAAGATTTTGGAATATCACCAGAGGAGGAGGTGACACATGCTGAAGAAGCCCCACTGTATAACAAACTGCCAGAAGAGGAGAAGCAGTATGCCCTGTTCGCTGATGGGTCCTGTCACCTTGTGGGAAAGCACCGGAGATGGAAGGCTGCTGTATGGAGTCCTACACGACAAGTAGCAGAAACTGCTGAAGGAGAAGGTGAATGGAGCCAGTTTGCAGAGGTAAAGGCCATCCAGCTGGCCTTAGACATTGCTGAACGGGAAAAGTGGCCAGTGCTCTATCTCTATACTGACTCCTGGATGGTGGCAAATGCCCTGTGGGGCTGGCTGCAGCAGTGGAAGCAAAGCAACTGGCAGCGCAGAGGCAAACCCATCTGGGCCGCCGCATTGTGGCAAGATATTGCTGCCGGGGTAGAGAACCTGGTTGTAAAGGTACGTCATGTGGATGCTCATGTCCCCAAGAGTTGGGCCACTGAAGAACATCGAAACAACCAGCAGGTGGATCAGGCTGCCAAGATTGAAGTGGCTGAGGTGGATCTGGACTGGCAGCATAAGGGTGAACTATTTCTAGCTCGGTGGGCCCATGACACCTCAGGCCATCAAGGGAGAGATGCAACATACAGGTGGATTCGTGATCGAGGGGCGGACTTGACTGTGGGTGTTATTGCACAGACTATCCACGAATGTGAAACGTGCGCTGCAATCCAGCAAGCGAAGCGGGTAAAGCCTCTGTGGTATGGGGGACGATGGCTGAAGTATAAATATGGGGAGGCCTGGCAGATTGACTATATCACACTCCCACAGACCCGCCAAGGCAAGCGCCATGTGCTTACAATGGTAGAAACAACGACTGGCTGGCTGGAAACATATCCTGTCCCCCACGCCATTGCCCGGAACACTATCCTGGGTCTTGAGAAACAAGTCCTATGGCGACATGGCACCCCAGAGAGAAATGAGTCAGACAACGGGACTCATTTCCGAAATAACCTCATAGACAGCTGGGCCAAAGAGCGTGGCATTGAGTGGGTGTATCATATCCCCTATCACGCACCAGCCTCTGGGAAAATTGAACGGTACAATGGACTGTTAAAAACTACACTGAGAGCAATGGTGGTGTGTGTTTAACATTCAGGCACTGGGATACACGTTTAGCAAAAGCCACGTGGTTAGTCAACACGAGGGGATCTGCCAATCGAGCTGGCCCTGCCCAGTCAGAACCCTTACGTACTGTGGAAGGGGATAGAGTCCCTGTAGTGCACGTAAAGAATATCCAGGGCAAAACAGTCTGTGTTCTTCCTGCCTCAGGCAAAGGCAAACCCACTCGTGGGACTGCTTTTGCTCGAGGACCTGGGTGCACTTGGTGGGTGATGCAGGAGGATGGAGGAGTCTGATGTGTGCCTCAATGGGATTTGATTTTGGGCAAAAACAGCCAATGAACTGAATAATATGCTGTTAATTGCTATATGATGTTGTATGTCATCACTACTATGTTTGCTATATGCCATATCAATGGCATGTTATCATGGTGGGAATCTCCCAGTTAATAATAATAGCAAATGAACTTTCAATTGAACCAAGCAAAGTGCAGCAGTGAGAGAACAAGAACTACCAGTGCAACAGTGATGGAACAAGGACTGACATGCAATAATCTGACACCACACACAGCACCTCTCTGAAAGACTCTTACAATAGATGAAACCCAAAGTCATGGACTAAATGAACTCAATGGACATTTCACAGGCATTCTACAGGGGTGGTCCATAGACGAGGGGAATGATAAATGAAAATCTGTATATCCTTTTAAAGGATTAGAAGGTGGGTAGGGAGTATTGAAATTGTACTCAATAGTATGGGACCTGAGCATGATGTCAATGATATGGAATAAGGGGTGGATACTGTCATGGTTTTAGCTGGGATAGAGTTAATTTTCTTCACTCTATCTGGTATAGTGCTGTGCTTTGAAATTAGCATGGAAAAAAACTGTTGAGATAACACACAGATATTTGGGCTGTTGCTGGGTAGTGCTTGTACTAGTCAAGGACATTTCTAGCTTCCCATGCTCTGCCAGGTGCACAAGAAGCTGGGAGGGGAAGGGACACAGCTAAGAGAGTGTATTCAAACTGACCAAAGGGATATTCCATATCATGTAATGTCATGCCCAGTATGTTAACTGGGAGGAGCTGGCTGGGGGGGGAGGAAGCAATCGTGGCTCAGGGACGGGCAGCGTCGGTCGGCGGGTGGTGAGCGGTTGTATCGTTTGTGTTTCCGTGTTTTTTTCCCTTTTTTTTCCTTTCCCTTCCTTTTCCATTTTATTATATTAACATTATTGTCATTATTATCATAATCATTATTATTATTATTATCATCATCATTTTATTGTAATCATTAAACTGTGCTTATCTCAACCCACAAGTTCTTTTGCTTGTCCAATTCTCTTCCCCATCCCACAGGGGTGGGGGGGGGAGTGAGCGAGCAGCTGCGTGGTGTTCAGTTGCCAGCTGAGGCCGAACCACGACACCCTGCATGACAGATGGATCAACCTGGTGCTGGCAGGCGCTATGCCACCCCTTTGCCCCTGGCCTTAGCTAGTGATGGCAAGAACCCCTTCTCCTGAATGGGGAGCAACCCAGTCTCAGAGCCCAGGCACACCAGCATGCATCCCCATCAACCTGTGCCAGGGCTGGAAGAGCAGTTCCTGTACAGGATGAGGGGTAGCATCTTCCATACCATCCCTTGCCTTCCCCCTGGCAGTGGCCGAGGAGAAGATGAGCCAAAACATCCCTGGGGATGCTCACTTGGAATAAGCCTGAGCAGGGGTACCCACCAGTGGGGACAGGGCCATGGCCAAGCAGGCAGGACTTGCCCCACCGCATGTTGTTGATCAGCTTCTTGATGGAGTCTGAGACAGTGTGAGACTGGCTGGCCAGCACTGACCACTGCGGCGGGTCCTTGGGGTTGGCAGCCAGAGAGCGGGCAGTCTGGATGAGGCTGGCAGAGCTCTCCAGCATGGTCTTGGCCAAAGAGATGATGGGCTCCATGGTTCTACACCCCTGCACAGGGAGACAATGGGCTGGTGATGCACAAGAGGGACTGTGTGTGGGAAGTTACCCCCTCCCTTTCCCACGACCCTCACCTCAGATCGTGGATATCTCTGGAGCAAGTTTAGCTAATGAAGAACAACCCTGGGAAAAAGACACAGTTATACTTGTTGGAAGAAACCCCTGGGAGGAAGAGATAAAGCAATAAAACACAAGAAGGAATGCACAGAATGTTGTGGGTTTTGTACCCAGGTGTCTGTTAGCAATTAACCCCTGATCTTCTGGATAAAGAAGTTACTTATCATGTGTAAGCTATTTCTGTATAACAATGGAAAGGTACTGAAGCTCGACTACAGGCTGTTGCCTCAGCCAGCTAGAGGGTATAAAAGCTTGCTTAGCTTTAATAAAGTTGTCTTTGATTTGTAACCAGCGTGATGGAATTAACCAACCATGGATGTTGCTGTACTCCTTGTACAGCCCTATCCAACTGGACATTAAGTCTGGGGACATGGAGTATACAAATCAGTGTGTTCGTTGATCTGTATTTTAGTCTCTAGGTAATCATTAATGTGAACAAAACAATAGACAATGTGTTTCTATCAGAAGAGGATGACAAAATGTGGTTTCGTGTAGTGGACTGAGAAAACTGGCCAGGACTGCCAAGATTAAGAGCCAAGTAAGTAAAAGGTAATTCCGGCAGGGGGAGATCGCGACCACCGACTCATGGACCACCGACCCAAGTAATACCACCTACTCAAAAGAGAACAATAGAAGAGGACAACTGAGCCTGTGCAGTAATTTACATATGGAACGAGCAAGTTTGTACCAATCAGTAGAAAGGACAATAATGAATATGTATGAATAAGTAAATTTTTGATCTATAAATTGTATGGGAAAGGTGTGTAAGGTATGCACGTTAGGAGGAGCGATCCCCCATGCATCCGGCGCTGTGAATAAAGAATGCCTGCTCTTTAATACTAAATTGGTGTTAAAGAGTTGTTTCTGATTTTACCGCGTTTTTCGGTAACTGATTCACCACGGTCAGAGTCCGTGCCTTTTAATACGCCACAAATGGTGCCCAACGTGGGGCCCTTAAATGACTAGCTGTCGATCCGGTGGCGTAGCTCAGCTGAGCTTCAGGACAGGACACTGCAAGGAAGCATTTACAGCACACTCAATTACCTTTCGCAGGATGAAGATAACAGCTGAGAACTATGGGGATGAATTTAACAAAAGAGCAAAATACTGTTTTAGAAGTTTTTAACAAGATTCTGAAGGGACATGGAAAGAAAATGGATAATGAAGAGTTACAACGAATCCTCATTTGGGCTTCTAAAAATGATCCCTCTATAAACAGTCATAATATTTATGATCCCGAAATCTGGGACAAAGTTGGGGTCAGACTCTGGGACTGTGCCACTAGAAATGATAAAAGTGTGGCTGGTTTGTTACCTTCTTGGCAGATCATTTTTGAGACTTTAAAGGCACATGTTAGTTCTTGGGCAGAAGAGGGGCAAGAGAAGTCCGCACCACCATTAGCCCCCACCACCACTGGCATCCCCTCCTACAGACTGTGTTGTGAAGCTGCGAGTAATATCGCACAAGGATGCCTTTGTGATCTTGCCTCCTAATAATTGTGATGATGATGCGAATGATCCATTTGATCCGGGGCGAACTGACCCTGAAAAGGAGACTGACTCGTATCCCCCAGACCCTCACGATAGATGGGCAGCAGTAAGAAGGGAGGCAAAGCAGGCGGGGGATGTGGATATTTTGGGAGCCTTCCTGGTAATATGTGCTCCTGAACAAGAACCACATTGGGAAGGTTGTAGGGGAATAGACAGGGATCGGCGACTGGAAGATCACGGGATGTGACGGAAAGATAGACTCCTCCCCATAGGAGTGGTGGGAACAGGAAGCGCAAGAGCTATATAAGCGTGTGACGCAGCTAAATAGACGGACATTTTGTATCCATCATATTGGTGTCTGTGCATCACTGTCCCCAGGGTGGGTAGAGCCCTGTGTCCCGGAGATATGCGGCCCAAGATAAGTTCTCCCGTAGAAGCGTACAGCTACAGAAGGTCTTTCTTATAACCTTATAAAAGAAAGACCTCAGGCGTACGGTAACTGATCATGACTCAGCGCTCCATATACCACCCACTTGATACAGTAACAGCCACTATAAGACCTTTTGTGTTGCCTGGATCTGTAACCCTTTGGGGAAGGGACTGTCTAAGTCAATGGGGCATGCAGCTAAGCATGGATTTTTCTTAGGGGCCACTGTTCAGCAGCAGCAGGTCCCACCAATGATTTGGAAAACTGATACACCAGTGTGGGTAGATCAGTGGGCCCTCCTGAAAGAAAAGCTGTCGCAACTGCACAAACTGCTAAATGAACAGCTAGAATCTGGCCATATCAGCCCTACCACAAGCCTGTGGAATACACCAGTGTCGTGGTTTAGCCGGCAACTCAGCCCCACATGGCCGCTCGCTCACTTCCCCACCAGTGGGATGGGGGAGAGAATCAGAAGGGTAATGCTTGTGGGTTAAGAACACTTTAATAATTTAAATTAAAAAAAAAAAACACCAACAAAAATGCAATGGAAAGGAAAAACAACGAGAGGCGCGAAACCCGGGTGGGGGCAGGGAGGGGGGACAGGAATGAAACACTGAAACAAACTGCATGCGACACAGCCGCTCACTGCCCACTGACCCAATGCTGCAACTGCCCCCCCTTAATATACTGGTCATGGTGTCACATGGTATGGAATGAACCTGCCATTGGCCAGTCGGGGTCAGCTGTCCCCGCTGTGGCCCTGCCCCTCCCAGCCTCCCCCCAACACAGCAGAGTGGGGGAAGCTAGAAAGTTACCCGACCCCCACAGTAAGGAGAATTAACCCCTTCTCAGCCAAAACCAGCACATTCTCCACCCCTTATTCCATACCATTTACACCATGCCCAGGTCCCATACCATCCAATACAACCGTACCAACCACCACCCCTCCCCTTCCCATCCTTTAACATAATACACAGACATCATTCCCTTAGTTCATGGACCTTCCCTGTAAAATGTCCATTAACATGTCCATTGAGTTCACCCAGTCCATGACTCTGGGCTCCATCTGTCGTATCAGTCTTTCAGGGCAGGAGAGATGGTGTGTGTGGCATTGGGTTGCTGCATACCAAGTCAGTCATCGTTCCATCACTGCTGCACGGCTTGTTTCATAGGTGATCTTCCATGGATTGGAGGCTTGTACTCGGATATCACTGATACACCACAGAGGTGACAAACAATATTATATAGCAGTTCTCATTGTGCCATTCAGTTCATTGACTGTTTTCGCCCAAAATCAAATCCCCTTGAGGCACACATCGGATTTCTCCATCCTCCCACACCACCCACCAAGTGCACCCAGGTCTTTGACCAAAAGTAATCCCACGAGTGGGTTTGCCTTTGCCTGAGGGAGGAAGAACACAGACTGTTTTGCCCTGGATATTCTTTACGTGCACTACAGGGACTCTATCCCCTTCCACAGTATGTAAGGGTACTGACTGGGCAGGGCCAGCTCAATTGGCAGATGCCCTTCTGTTGACTAACCAGGTGGCTTTTGATAAATGTGTATCCCAGTGCTTGAATGTCCCACCCCCATTGCTCTCAGTGTATTTTTTAACAGTCCATTGTACCGTTCAATTTTCCCAGAGGCTGGTGCGTGGTAGGGGATATGATACACCCACTCAATGCCGCGCTCTTTGGCCCAACTCTCTATGAGGTTATTTTGGAAATGAGTCCCGTCCCGTTCTCTGACTCAATTCTCTCTGGGGTGCCATGACGCTAAAGGACTTGTTTTTCCGAGCCCCAGGATAGTGTTCCGGGCAGTGGCGTGGGGGACAGGATATGTTTCCAGCCAGCCAGTCGTTGTTTCTACCATTGTAAGCACATGGCGCTTGCCTTGGCGGGTTTGTGGGAGTGTGATATAGTCAATTGGCCAGGCCTCCCCATATTTATACTTCAGCCATCGTCCCCCATACCACAGAGGCTTTACCCGCTTCGCTTGCTTGATTGCAGCGCACGTTTCACATTCATGGATAGCCTGTGCAATAACATCCATGGTCAAGTCCACCCCTAGATCACGAGGACACCTGTATGTTGCATCTCTCCCTTGATGGCCTGATGTGTCATGGGCCCACCGAGCTAGAAAAAGTTCACCCTTTCACAAGGATTTGGACTATTTTTTCTCCTTTCTCAAAAACTACTTCTGCTGTGTTGCCCCACACAATGATGTCATCTATGTATTGAAGGTGTTCTGGAGCTTCTCCCTGTTCCAGTACAGGCTGAATCAGTCCATGGCAAATGGTAGGACTGTGTTTCCACCCCTGGGGCAGTCGATTCCAGGTGTACTGGATGCACCTCCAAGTGAAAGCAAACTGTGGCCTGCACTCTGCTGCCAGAGGGATTGAGATAAATGCATTAGTGATATCAGTTGTGGCATACCACTTGGCTGCCTTTGACTCCAGTTCGTATTGAAGTTCTAGCATGTCTGGCACAGCAGCACTCAATGGTGGAGTGACTTCATTCAGGCCACGATAGTCTACTGTTAGCCTCCACTCTCCATTAGACTTCCGTACTGGCCATATGGGACTGTTAAAGGGTGAGTGGATTTTACTGATGACTCCTTGGCTCTTTAGTCGATGAATGAGCCCATGGATGGGGATCAGAGTCTCTGTTGGTGCAATATTGCTGCCGGTGCACCGTTGTGGTGGCGATTGGCACCTGTTGTTCTTTGACCCTCAGCAACCCCACAACAGAAGGGTCCTTTGAGAGACCGGGCAAGGTAGACAGCTGTTTAGTTTCCTCCGTCTCCAAGGCAGATACACCAAAAGCCCACCTGTAGCCTTTCGGGTCCTTGAAATACCCTCTCCTGAGGTAGTCTATGCCAAGGATGCACGGAGCCTCTGGGCCAGTCACAGTGGGGTGCTTTTGCCACTCATTCCCAGTTAGGCTCACTTCGGCCTCCAATACAGTTAGCTCTTGGGATCCCCCTGTCACTCCAGCAATGCTGATGGGTTCTGCCCCTATATAGTTTGATGGCATTAAGGTGCACTGTGCGCCGGTGTCCACTAAAGCTTTATACTCCTGTGGGTTGGACGTGCCAGGCCATCGGATCCACACAGTCCGATAAGCCCAGTTAACCCTTTCCTCCACCTGGCTGGAGGCAGGGCCCCTCTAGTCTTGATCATGGCAGTCACAACTCACTTCCTGTAAATGTGAATCAAGAGTCTCTCTATTATGCTTAGAAATAAAATCTGCACTTCTACTCCTCTGTCTGGGGACTTGCTCACTGGAAACTGGAGCAGCAGCTTTCCTGGAAGAGCCTCCCTGAGTGACTGTTCTTCCTTGCAGTTCATGTACCTCGACCTGTAGGGTCGAGGTAGGCTTGCCATCCCACCTCATCATGTCCTCTCCGTGGTCACGCAGGTAGAACCATAGGGTGGCCCGTGGTGTTTATCCTCTCCTTTGAGCAAAGGAACCCTTATTCCTAACAGCTGAGACACTACTCTGTCGAGGTGGGGAGTAGGACAGATCTTCTTTGAGTTGCTGGACCTCTTGGGACAATTTCTCCACAGCAGAGACGAGTGAGGAAGAGATATTTGTTTCATAAACCCGGAGTCTATCAATCACATCCGCCACCGTTGGTGTCTCGTCATCTTTCCACGACATTACTGCCAATGAGTTTGCATGCTTCGATGGTGCGCTCCGTACAAACTTCCGCCACATGGGTCGTGTGCCCTCGGCTTCATCTGGATCTTTGGATGACCGTTGATCATCCAGGTCACCATAAATCACCTCAAGCACAGCTAATTCCCTTAGATACTGGATGCCTTTCTCCATAGTTGTCCATTTTCCTAGACAATATTTAACATCTTCTTTAAAGGGATACCTTTCCTTCACTCCGGACTGGAGTCGCCTCCAGAGGCTGAGGGCTTGTGTTCTTCTTCCAATTGCTTTGTCAACCCCCCCTTCCCCAGAAAGGGATCCCAATTGTTTGGCTTCTTTTCCCTCTAGTTCCAGACTATTGGCCCCATTATCCCAGCATCGGAGCAGCCAGGTGGCAATGTGCTCACCTGAACGATGGCTAAAATCTTTTCGCATCTCGCAGCTCATTCAAGGACAGGGATTGGGCAGTCTCCATTTCATTTATTACTTCTTCCTTCTCTCCTCGTGATGGCCCTGCTTTTTCATCATCCCGTTCTAAACGAGTTGATGTCCGCTTCCAATATTTTGTCTTGTGTATGGGGGCAACTGATACTGGCACGGGTTGATTCTCTGAGTCAGCTCCAGTACTTGTTGTGGGGGTTTGAGTGGCCACAGTGCCAGTCACTTTGCCTTTCAATCCAGAGACATTCTCTTCCCCTTGGGAGCACTGAATACTCTTGAGCAGGGCTCAGTACGCATGGGCCAGGCCCCAGCATGTTGCAGTTATCTGTGTCTCTCTGGAGTTCCCAGCATAACAACATACTTTCTCCAAGTATTCTACTAGTTTTTCAGGATTCTGCACTTGTTCGGGGGTGAAACTCCAAAACACTGGGGGTGCCCACTGCCCTAGGTATTTGCCCGTGCTATCCCAAATGCCCTGCCACTCATAACTATCAAGCCTTGGGGCAGATCTCTGGGTGATATTCTTAAATTGCTTAGTCAAAACCAAAACAACATGCCCAAAAACTAACAATAAGTGCCCCTTAACCACCCAAGGATGTTCAAGATACAAAAAGGTTGTTGTAATAGAGGTGGAGACATCATAGAACAAAGCTGCTAAGATACCATTCTGTATTTCCTCCATATAAAATCTCTCAGAGGAGGAGGTATAATTGCTAATTGCCTCAACAAGGTGGCATCCAAAGTACAGTAACGGTTTCAGCAAAAACCCCAAATACCAGATAAAGCTGAAAACGAGTGTTTGCATAACAAATCTCATAGGCAAAACATTACTAATCACAGCAGAATACAGCAGACTCAACAAACCAACACCAATCTTTAACACCAGCTGCAAAAAGGACAACATGGTGCTGTGACCAGCAGCTGTTATTATCTCCAACCCTTGAGCCCCACGTTGGGCGCCAAAGAGACTGTCGTGGTTTAGCCGGCAGCTCAGCCCCACACAGTCACTCGCTCAGTCCCCCAGCGGTGGGATGAGGGAGAGAATCAGACGGGTAACGCTCATGGCTTGAGATAAGAATAGTTTAATAATTAAAATAAAAAACAACAACAAAAATGCAATGGAAAGGGAAAACAACGAGAGGCGCGAAAACCGGGGGGGGAGGGAGGGGGGGAATGAACCACTGAAACAAACCGCACGCGACGCAGCCACTCACCGCCTGCCGACCTTTCGCTGCCACTCCCCGAGCTGTAACTGTCCCCTTAATATACTGGTCATGGTGTCACATGGTATGGAATGAACATGCCATTGGCCAGTCAGGGTCAGCCGCCCCCGCCGTGGCCCTGCCCCTCCCAGCCTCCTGCCAACACAGCAGAGTGGGGGAAGCTAGAAAGTTACCTGACCCCCACAGTGAGGAGAATTAACCCCTTCTCAGCCAAACCCAGCACAACCAGTTTTTGTGATCCAAAAGAAAATAAATTCTTGGAGACTATTACATGACTTGAGAAAGTAAATGAAGTCATCGAAGACATGGGAGCCTTACAACCCAGACTCCCTTCCCCAATGATACCACAAACGTGGTCTATTATAGTGATTGACTTGAAGGATTGTTTTTTTACCGTACCATTTGCACCTCAGGATGCACCACGATTTGCATTTTCAGCCCTGTCTGTAATGCCGCAGAACCCCATAAAAGATACCACTGGACAGTGTTACTCCAAGGCATGAATAATAGTCCAACATTATGTCAGCAATTTGTTGCAGCTGTTTTAAGTCCAATAAGAAAGAATTTTGAGGGTATTTTTATATATCACTACAGGGATGATATTTTAATAGCTGCACAAACAAAAGAGCAAGCACAAGAAGTCCAGCAACAAATTGTGCAAGCAGCTCTAAGTGCAGGACTCAACTGCAAAAGACAAAATACAGGAAACGCCACCTTGGCAGTACTTAGGCTGGAAGATTTCAGATCAACTTATTCGACCACAGTGAATAACCTTACAGACAGACATTAAAACTTTGAATGATCTCAAAAAATTGCTGGGGACCATAAATTAGGTCTGTCCTCTTTTGGGAATTTCTACAGAGGAACTGCACCCCCTTTTTAAACTTTTAGAAGGAGATACGGATTTAACATCTCCCAGGAAACACCCCCCCACCCGGCAAAGGCTATTCTTATCAAAGTAGTAGAAAAATTGACTCATCAGGCTGCCAATAGGCAAAAACTAAATTATCCAATTAGTCTTTTTATTTTTTACTCTGCTTTTCAACCTTATGGTTTGTTAGCACAATGGATTCCACAGGACATAAATCCATTAATTGTTTTAGAATGGATTTTTCTACCCCATAACTTTGGGAAGACAGTTACCATGGCTGTTGAGGTGATATCCACTGTCATTCAAAAGGGGAGAGAGCATTTAATGGCTTTAGATGGTACAGAGCCAGACAAGATTTACCTACCTCTTGATACAAAACAATTAACCTTTTTAACTCGCCAATCCTTTGTTTTTCAGTGTGCTTTGACAGATTATACGGGACAGATAAGTATTCACTTTCCAGGACACAAAATAATACAATCTTTAAACTCGCTTTCACTATTGCCTACTTCACAATTAACTATTACTCCCATAACAAATGCCCTTACTGTTTTCAGTGATGGGTCTGGGAGAATGGGACAAGCTGTGATCATTTGGCGAAATGAAACAGGTCAGTGGGATAGTGACATACATGTGGTCACAGGTTCACCACAGATAGTTGAACTGTCTGTGGTAGTCCGTGTCTTCAAAAAATGGCCTATTCCAATTAACATAATAACAGACTCTGCTTATGTTGCAGGCCTTGTTTACAGACTTGAACACTCATTTTAAAAAGAAATATCAAATGAAAAGCTATTTGCACTTCTCTGAGAACTTAAATGGCTCCTTCATAGAAGAACGCAGCCATACTTTATCCAACATGTTCGCTCACATACCTCCCTGCCAGGACCTATCAGTGAGGGAAATAATGAGGCAGACTGTCTTGCAGGTGCAGATCATTTTGCACAAGCCCATCTGTCTCATGACTTTTATCATCAAAATGCAAAAGCCTTGCAAAGATCATTTCAACTAACACAAGACCAAGCTCAGCAAATTGTGCAATCATGCCCTGATTGTCAGTGTGTTTTGCCTACACCTTCAATTGGAATTAATCCACGAGGATTAGCCTCACTTGAAATTTAGCAGACAGATGTTACATACCAGAATTTGGTAGATTCAAATATGTCCATGTGTCAATTGATACCTTTTCCTCATGCCTTTATGCCTCAGTACACGCAGGCGAAAAATCTAAAGATGTGTCGGCATTTTGTTATGGCTTTTGCAACCTTGGGAGTTCTAAAAGCCATCAAAACAGATAACGGCCCAGGCTATATAGCACACAAAGCACAGATGTTTTTTCAACAATGGGGAATAAAACATGTCATGGGCATTCCTCACTCACCCACAGGACAGGCAATTATTGAACACACATAGTACCCTTAAAACAATGTTACAAAAACAAAAAAGGGGGAGCCAAGAGTTATCCCCACAAGAGCGAGTAGCAAAAGCCTGTTATGTTTTGAATTTTTTAAATCAATAGACGGAGGATGGGCCTCCTATACAATGCCATTTTAACTCACAAACCCACCCTGAAATCAATAATAAAGCTTCAGTGATGGTAAAAAATTTACAGACAAATCAATGGGAAAGACCTTTCCCTTTAATAACATGGGGGAGAGAATATGCTTGTGTTTCCACAGGTTCCAGCCCAAGATGGGTACCCGCATGGTGGATCAAGCCATCTGTGTCACAACCGCCATTATCACCTACATGATGATGACTGCGTCAGCAGTATGGATACCACCTCAACCTAAAACAAACATTTGGGTGACCTTAGCAAACAAAACAGGACAAGATATGCTGTGTTTGTCAACTGCTTCTCCAGAAAATCCTTTTACAACTTGTTTGGTGGGTCAACCCATAGAGGCAAATCAATGGCCCATCCCACAAGCTCAACAGAGTGTGGTATCTTTTAATTAGACCATGGTTGATAGCTGGGATGGTTGGGCCTCATACCTGCCAGTTAGCGGGCTTGAACCACAGGAATTAGATCTGTTAGGTGCTGTAAAAATGGATTATTGCTTGTATTTTAATTATACGGGGAAAAAAAATCAATCAGTGAGCCAATGGCTAAATGCAACAATAAGAGCCTTTAGAAATGCTAGCTTATGGTGTAATTATACTAGTGGAAATGTATCAAGATCTAACAATCACCCACTCAAATTACCTCCAGGATTATTTTTAATTTGTGGAGACCGTGCATGGCCTGGAATTCTGTCATATGCAAAGGAGGACCCTGTAGCATAGGTAGATTGAGCTTATTAACGCCTAATGATCATTACTCAAAAATTGAAGAAAGCAAAACATCAAAAAAGAGCCACACATGCCTACGCTTTGAATTGTAAAGATGATACGGAATTTTGGAATCCTAGTGAAATTATAGCAGCATCTGTGTTAGCACCTGGAGTTGCTGCAGCTCAGGCACTGGCTACTTTCAGTAACCTTGGCTGTTGGCTGGCAAAACAAACTAATGCAACCTCCCTAGCTTTGAGTGGAGTGTTGCTAGATGCTGATTCAATTAGACACGTGATGCTTCAAAATAGAGCAGCTATAGATTTTTTACTGTTAGGACAAGGTCATGGTTGTCAAGATTTTGACGGACTCTGTTGTATGAACTTATCTGATCATTCAGAATCTATTCACAAGAGTATTGATGTTTTACATGCTCAAGTACAGAAACTATGACAAAGCGATGGATTTAATATCTTTGAAAGTCTTTTTGCAGGAGTGTCAGGATGGCTATGTGGCCTGTTACAAATGGGATCAGGATGCTTAATTATTTTTGTTTGTATTTTGATTTGTGTACAATGTTTGTTAAGATGTGTACAAAGTTTGATAAATCGAGCTTTAAAACAAGCTTTTTTTATAAATACAGAAGGGGGAGATGTGGATATCTCTGGAGCAAGTTTAGCTACTTCAACTAACGAAGAACAACCCTGGGAAAAAGACACAGTTATGCTTGTTGGAAGAAAGCCCTGGGAGGAAGAGATAAAGCAGTAAAGCATGAGATGAAAGCCATGGGAGGGAGATAAAGCAGTAAAACACAACAAGGAATGCATAGAATGTTGTGGGTTTTGTACCCAGATGTCTGTTAGAAATTCACCCCTGTCCAGGTTTCAGCTGGGATAGAGTTAAATTTCTTCATAGTAGCTAGCATGGGACTATATTTTGGATTTGTGCTGGAAACAGTGGTGATAATGTGGAGATGTTTTAGTTGTTGCTAAGTAGCGCTTACACTGGTCAAGGACTTTTTCAGCTCCCCGTGCTCTGCCGGGTGCACAAGAAGCTGGGAGGGGACACAGCCAGGACAGCTGACCCAAACTGACCAAACATACCATATGACATCATGCTCAGTATATAAAACTGGGGAAGAAGAAGGAGGGGGGGATGTTCGGAGTGATGGCAGTTGTCTTTCCAAGTAACCGTTACACATGATGGAGCCCTGCTTTCCTGGAGATGGCTGAACACCTGCCTGCCCATGGGAAGGAGTGAATGAATTCCTTGTTTTGCTTCGCTTCTGCGCACAGCTTTTGCTTTCCCTATTAAACTGTCTTTATCTCAACCCATGAGTTGCCTCACTTTTACTCTTCCGATTCTCTCCCCCGTCCCACTGGGTGGGGGGAGTGAGCGAGCGGCTGCGTGGTGCTTGGTTGCTGACTGCGGATAAACCGTGACGACCCGATTGTGTAGATAAAGAAGTTACTTATCATGTGTAAGCTATTTCTGTATAACAATGGAAAGATACTGAAGCTCGACTACAGGCTGTTGCCTCAGCCAGCTAGAGGGTATAAAAGCTTGCTTAGCTTGAATAGAGTTGTCTTCGATTCACCACAGTCAGAGCCTGTACCTTTCAATATGCCACACCGGAGCAGCCCCTCGAAGCCCAAGGCTTGCTGCCACCTCCCCATTGTAACCAGCGTGATGGAATTAACCAACCATGGATGTTGCTGTACTCCTTGTACAGCCCTATCCAACTGGACATTAAGTCTGGGGACATGGAGTATACAAATCAGTGTGTTCGTTGATCTGTATTTTAGTCTCTAGGTAATCATTAATGTGAACAAAACAATAGACAATGTGTTTCTATCAGAAGAGGATGACAAAATGTGGTTTCGTGTAGTGGACTGAGAAAACTGGCCAGGACTGCCAAGATTAAGAGCCAAGTAAGTAAAAGGTAATTCCGGCAGGGGGAGATCGCGACCACCGACTCATGGACCACCGACCCAAGTAATACCACCTACTCAAAAGAGAACAATGGGAACGGACAACTGAGTCTGCACAATAATTTACATGTGAAGCAAGCAAGTTTGTGCCAATCACCAAAGAGAATAATATTGAATATGTATGGATAAGATGAATATGTATATTTTTGGTCTATATAAATCACATGGGAAAGGTGTGTAAGGTATGCATGTTAGGAGGAGCGATCCCCCATGCATCCGGCGCCGTGAATAAAGAATGTCTGCCTTTTAACACTACATTGGTGTTATGAGGTTTATTCCCGATTTCAGTGACACCATCACGCCTCCCCCCCCCCAAGCTCCAGCCCCACACTGGGGCCCCATCCCAAGCTGAGTGGGAGGCACAGCTCCTCCCCACCCTTCAGCAGCCTCTATCACAGCTGGGCCATCCCCTCCCTGCCCCTGCAGCATCCTACCTCCAAGGCTGATCTGGGCAGGAACAGTGGCAAACTCTGGGTTGGAGGCAAAAGCTGTCAGGTTATCCACGGCCTCTATGAGAGGGCTGGTGGCAGCGTGGCACTGCTCCAGGTTCTCCTTGTTGAACGCACCATCCAGGGCTTGGCGTAGAGAGACTGGGACAGTTATTCAGCCCCCACCATGCCCCAAATCCCATCCCCACCACAGGGCCCCAGCAGGGAGACCGCACCTTGATGGTCTTCACCAGGTTGGCTGTGCTGTTGGCTACCTTCTTGGCTGACTGGACGAACTGGCGCTTGGCCACAGGGTTGGTGGCATGGGAGGAGGTTAGGCAGCATGTGTTGCACAGGGCTGAGGTGTGCTTCGCTACAATGGTGGCTGCTGACAGCACCTGCGGGGAAGATCAGGGTGAGGCAAGACCCACCACATCTCCCCATCTCTGCAGCTCTCCTTTCCCACCAGCCCCACATGGGGCACCAGTGACTGCAGAGGTCCCTCTTGGGACCCAAGAAGGACTGTCAAGGTCCTGATCGCCCATACAACCCCACACATCTGGACTGTCACTGTTGCCAGCTAGTTCCCAGTACAGCTGATGGGGCCTGATGAGACACTACCCACAATTTTGGCCAACTCTTGGGACACAGTTCTTCCCGCTAGACTCACGCTCCCTTTTGTGCAAGAAAAGGCCTGTAATGGTGCCCTACCTCATGCACACCTGGGACTGGGTGCAGGCAGGGTCCACCAGATTCTGGCAGGCCATCTGGATGGCTTGGTTAGCTCTGGCAAACTGAGTGGGGTCTACCAAGCTCTGCTGTCCAGCCTGGCTGTTGGGGTCTGAGACTCCCACAAGGTAGGCAGCCTGGAAGCACAAGAGAGGCAGTGAGAGCTTGCGCACAGCGGGGAGGCTCAGAGCAGGCATGGGCTGGGGAGGAGGCTAGCAGCACCGTCCCATAGGGCCAGGCTTGGATGGGCAGAGGAGGGATGTGTACAGCAACTATACACCAGGTGTAACACTCGGGGCTGGGACTGAGTGCGTCTCACCTGGGCAACTGCCTCCGTCAGCCCACAGAGAGCTTTGGAGGTGACACTGATAGACTTGCTGAACTCGGGCAGTTTGCTTTTCTTGACATTCTGGGAGATGCCAGCCATGGACTCGCCCAGCACCTACAGGACATCACACACCAGTTAGAGACCACCTTCCACTCCCACAGTGCTCCCAGGCTCAGAACTCACTGTGCTTCATCGATGGAGGAGAACACACCTTTCCTTTTGCCCCCACATCCTTTCCAAACCTTCCCATCCTTCCCCAAACCTCTGCCCCCAGCTCAGGGCTCACCTTGGAGTTCTCCATGATGCTGTCAAGGCAGTTGAAGTAGGACATGTCATTGATGGTCTGGGTGGGGTTCTCCAACAGCTCCTTCACTGTCTGCAGGGACATGGCTGTCACATCCAGGGGAAGGGTCCATGCCCTCTGCTTGCACCTCCTCTTTGCTCCTTCCACCCCTCGCAGCAGGGCACAGCTGCCCTCTCCTCGCCATCTCAGCCCCTCTCCACTGCCTTGGCGAGATGTGACTTCTCACCTCTAGCTCCTGCAGGGCGTCGTCACACTCCTGGCCTGGCGCCTGCTGGGTGCACATGGTGATCAGCAGGTTAATACTGTCGGTCACAGCCCTGCCAGGGACAAGGGAGAGACACCTATGGATCAATACTGGCTCTGTCATCTGGCCCCACTGCTACAGCAAACAGCTCACAGGGAGCAGTTCCTCTTACCATGCTGCTGCTGCTAGCTGATTCTTGAGGTTGGGGGCTGTGGGGTTGGCAGAGAGTGCCTTTGCAGCTAGCAGAAGCTTACTGGAGAACATGGAGATGCTCTTCAAATTTGACACCACCTGCACCTGGTCTTCCTTATTCTGCAAGGAGCCAAGAATCATAGAATGGTTTAGATTGGAAGGGACCTTTTGAGGTCATCTAGTCCAACCCCCCTGCCATGAGCAGGGACATCTTCAACTAGATCAGGTTGCTCAGAGCCCCATCCAGCCTGGCCTTGAATGTTTCCAGGGATGGGGCATCGACCACCTCTCTGGGCAACCTGGGCCAGGGTTTCACCATCCTCATTGTAAAAATTTTTTTCCTTATATCCAGTCTAAATCTCCCCTCCTTTAGTTTAAAACCATCACCCCTTGTCCTGTCACAACAGGCCTTGCTAAAGAGGTTGCCCTCATCTTTCCTATAGTCTCCCTTTAAGTACTGGAAGGCCACAATAAGGCTTCCCCGCAGCCCTCTCTTCCCCAGGCTGAACAACCCCAGTTCTCTCAGCCTTTCTTCATAGGAGAGGTACTCCAGTCCTCAGATCATTTTTGTGGCCCTCTTCTGGACCCACTCCAACAGGTCCATGGCCTTGTGCTGAGGACTCTAGAGCTGGACACAGTACTCCAGGTGGGGTCTCACCAGAGCAGAGTAGAGGGGCAGAACCCCCTCCCTCGCCCTGCTGGCCATGCTGCTTTGGATGCAGTCCAGGATATGGTTGGCTTTCTGGGCTGTGAGCACACATTGTTGGCTCATGTCCAGCTTTTCACCCACCAGTACCCCCAAGTCCTTCTCTGCAGGGCTGCTCTCAATCCCTCCATCCCCCAGCCTGTATTGATACTGGGGGTTGCCCCAACCCAGGGGCAGGACCCTGCACTTGGCCTTGTTGAACCTCATGAGGTTCTCACAGGCCCTCCTCTCCAGCTTGTCCAGGTCCCTTTGGGTGACATCCCATCCTTCTGGTGTGTCAACTGCACTACTCAGCTTGGTGTCATCTGCAAACTTGCTGAGGGTGCACTCGATCCCACTGTCTATGTCATTGATGAAGATATTCAACAGCACTGGTCCCAGTATGGACCCCTGAGGAACACCACGCGTCATCAGTCTCCATCTGGACATTGAGCCATTGACCACTACCCTCTGGATGCAACCATCCAGCCAGTTACTTATCCACCGCACAGTCCACCCATCAAATCCGTATCTCCCCAGTTTAGAGAGAAGGATGCTGTGGGAGACCGTGGAAAAGGCCTTACAGAAGTCCAGGCAGATGACATCCATAGCTCTTCCCTTGTCCACTGATGTAGTCACTCCATCATAGAAGGCCACTAGGTTGGTCAGGCAGGACTTGCCCTTGGTGAAGCCATGTTGGCTGCCCTGGATCACCTCCCTGTCCTCCCTGGGCCTTAGCAGAGCTTCTAGGAAGATCTGTTCCATGATCTTCCCAGGCACAGAGGTGAGGCTGACAGGATGGTAGTTCCCAGGGTCCTCCTTTCTACCCTTTTTGAAGATGGGTACAATGTTTCTCTTCTTCCAGTCCCCAGGGGCTTCACCTGACTGCCATGACTTTTCAAATATCATGGAGAGTGGCTTGGCAACTACATCAGCCAATTCCCTCAGGACTCTGGGATGCATCAGGACTTGTGTATATCCAGGTTCCTCAGACATTCATATCTTCCCTTACAGTGGGAGGGGCTTTATCCCCCTGGTCTCCATCCTGCAGGCTTGGGAGGGGTGAGGAAAGATGTTACCAGGGAAGACTGAGGCAAAGAAGTTGTTGAGTACCTCAGCCTTCTCCTCATCTGTTGATACTGGGCCACCATTCTTGTTCACTGGGGGGCGGTACGCTTTCTTTGACTTTCCTTTTCTTTACCTGTTACCTGCAAACGGGTTTCCAAGCTCCATACCAACCCTGGGTCTTCTCCAGTAGTTTCCAAGCTGAGCTGGTTCACTTCATCCAACTCATCCACCAACAGCAAGGATATGGCAGCAACACTCACTGAACCAACCCAAGCCACTTTCCCCCTGCTGCTGCAGTTTTGCACAGCCCCAGACCCCCATCTCACTGGCTGCATTGGCCACAGACACCCTAACCACCGCTGCCCAGCCACCCTGCCTGTGGTCAGCTGCTTTCCCAGGAACCCCAAACCTCTCACCATACCCAGGATCCCCCAATGGGTATTTGCTCTCACCAAGGACTGGCTGGCCATCTCCACTCCTGTCTGCAGGAACTCATTGAAGTCTTGCCCAAATTTGCCAGAGAATGTGGCCAGGTCTTGAGGGGTGCCATGTGATGCCTGCACCAGCTCATTGGCAGACTGGTTGAGCCCCACGGCCACCTGGTTCAGCTGGCTCTGTGCCTCCTGGAAGCTCTTGGTGCTGGGAGGGAACTGGAGGCAGGGGGAGGGGTTAAGAGAAGTGATGAAAAGGATGGAGATGGAGGATGAAGATCTGGCACCTGCTTGGGGACACACTAGAGAGGAATCCAGCATGGATGGACTGGCTTGCATCCCTACAAGGTTTGCCCCCTTCCCCTCCCACCCTGGCTCAACTCACTGAACCCATGAGCAGCCTCTTGCTGGCCTCTCCCACCATGCAGATGGCAGCATCCACATCCTGCTGTCCTGGCAGGCAGTTGACACAGCAGCTCAGGGCCTGTGACACCACCTTGGCCACCTGCAGAGAAACAAAGAGCTGTCACCATCCCCCAGCCAGCTCCATGCCCTTCCTGTGGGCTGGCGGGGGTCACTGGGACTCCCCCCACCTGTGCCAGGCACTGCTGGCTCTCTGGGTCACCAGGATTGGCCACTGCTTTCTGCGCTTTCTCAATGAGGTGGTTGGCTTTATCCATGACATTGCTAGCACACTCCAGCATGGTACTCTGTGCCTGCGGGTCAGGGGTGCTGGCCACCACACCATAGGCAGCCTGGCTGAACAAGTGCAGGGCCTGGGCCACCTCTCGGGTGGCAGTCCCTGTTGGGGGGGTGGAGACGTCAGTTGCTGCTGGTGCAGCTCCCTCCCCTCTCCCAGCCCCAGCACAGAGTCCAGTACCCATGTAGTTCTCATTGCTCTGGGCCACCTCTCCCAGAAGGTGAGCGATGGCAGAGCTGACAGCTTTTGTGCTGTTCCCCAGGTCCTGGGCATGCTTCTCCATCTGTGGGGGGATGAGTGGGGATGTGCTGGTGGGCTGCACCTCCAGCCTCCACCCTGGTGGCTCCCCTGCCCCAGCACCCATCCCACGTCACCCTTCTCCATGCTCTCACTGTCTCTCCCGGCAGAGGCCTGAGCTTGCTGTCACAGGCAGCTGCCTTAGCTCCCTGCAAGTCCCTCTCCAGGCTCTGCACGAGACCCAGTGCAGACTCTATCTCCAGGGGTCCCCACACCTCCTGAGCCTGCGATGGGGGAGAAGAGAAGGTGAGCAGGGCGACCGCCGAGCCCACCCTGCTGTGGCAGAGATCGTGACCTGATGTTGGGCTGTCCCCATCGCCCCGCCATCCCCACCCTGCTCTGCATAGCCATGGTTCTGCTGCATGACGGGACCCAGCCGCTCACCTTCTGGGTGGCTGTGCAGAGCTCGGCCAGAGCCACGGCCAAGTTCTTGGCACACTGGCTGAGCTGCATCGCAGAGGCTTGGTCCATGATGGTGGGGATGGTGGCCTTGGCTGCAGCTACCATCTTCCCACCAGGCTGCCAGGCCAAAAGAAAAAGCTGTGAGAAGGGGACAAAAACACACAGCATCTTTCTGCTGCCTACATACAGTAGGTTTCCCGGTATCTTAGGAGGGCCAAGCACAGTATGAAAGCTGTAACACCCGTGCCAGAACCAGTGCAGGTACCTGCAGGAAGTTCTGGCTGGCGGCAATGAGGGCCAGCTGGGCGCTGGGGCTGTCTGGCTGGGACCAGCTGCCTCACATGTCCTGCACCAGCATTGGGATCTGCTCTGCCACCACCTGCCAGAGAGGAGAGTCACTGGAGAGGCTCAGCTGGGAGGAGATGGCACTCCCCATGGATCTAATCAAGGACCAGTGACCAGAAAAACTGGCTCCCAGGGGAGCCACACGAGGACCCCAAGGTCTGCCTGCCCACTGAGGCTGACCATGGAGCCCTGGCACGGATGATGGGAGAAGGGACAGGGACAGGTGGTGCAGGAGATGCCAGGATCAGGCCCAGGCCCTTACCTTGCAGCTCTGTACCAGCTGCTGCTGCACGGTGGGGTTCTTGTTGGAGGAGGCAGCATGCTGCATGGCAGCAATGGTCTGGGTGGCTGCGGCAGCAGCTTGTTTGGCTGCATGCTGGCAGAGGGAGGCATGGGTTAGCACCGATGGCAAGTCAGCCTACCTCGGAGCCTCCCTGCCATGCGCTGGGGCCCAGCTCCCCCTAAGCTGCTTCTCCCATGCCTCCATCTGCAACAACAGAGCATCCCCAGCACCCTTGATGCCCAGCATCCCAAAGCGACACGGCACACACAAGGGAAGGGAGCAGCGGGGAGGTCTCTGCGGGATGCAGCATGGACACTATACATGAAAAGGACTTTATCCCTCCAGAAAGCTCAGGGACACAGGGGCTACCAACCAGGTCTTGTTTGCCAACCATGCCTGCTCGCCCTCCACAGCCCCTTGCCTAGCGTCTCACCTCCAGCTTGTGAACAAGCTGCTTCTTGATGGCCTTCTGGGCTGCAGCGTTGGTCGCCATGCAGAGCCCCTCCACCGCCTTGCGCAGCCACTGATGCTGCTCCTCACTGTCTGGGTGGGCTGTGGCTCCCTAGATAAAGCAGGAAACCCATCACACCTTGCAGGAGCCACTGGGTCCCTTGTCCTCCTGACAGCAGCAGCTGTGCTCCAACCTGATGCCAGGGAACACTCCCCGAGGCAGCCCTTACGGTCCCAGAGAGCTCAGCAGCAGAAGAGCTAACAGCTCCTCTGCTGCAACCTGCAGCTTCAGGAGCCCCGCTCCACTGCACATGTCCTTGGCTCAGTGCAGGACCTTACTCTAGGAACTGCTCCCCAACCCAGAGGCTGCTCATCCCCTCCACAGCATGAAGCCAATAGCATCGGATGGGGGCAGGAGCCAGTACCCATCCTCCTGCACATCATGAACCTTTGCAGCCTCCACCATCTTGGCGGTGGTGTCAGCCAGGATCTTGGCTGCACTCAGCAGCTTACGCGACTTCTCCAGGTCCATTTCTCCCTCCACATCAGCTTTGATGGCATTGACAAAGTCAGAGGTGGCCTGAGCCAGAATACGAGCTTGATGTACCATTTCCCCTGGGAAAGAAAAGGGTGGCCCATTAGCAAGTCCCACAGGCTCCCAGATACCTCCCCCACCCACCATGCTCTACCCCAGGTGCCATCAGCTGCTCTCACCTGCATCACCCATGGAGCTGAATATGTTCTCGGTGACATTGAGGATTGTGTCAGTGGCCTGGTCGTAGCACCTGATGGGCTGCCCGCCCATGCGTGCTGCTTGATATGCTGCAGCAGATTGTTCAGGGCCTGGGTGGTGGCTGTGGCTGCCACCCCCACCTGCTTCAGGAGCTGGTCATCACTGGTGGCTGCCTTGGAGGCCTCCACACAGCCCTCTGCCGACTTGGCCACCAACTTGCCAGTCTCAATCAGCTGCTCCTGACAGACTGGGGAGCTGACTGTGGGAGCTACTACCTGGAGGGGAGAAGGAAAGGTTGGGAAGCGAGCGTGGTGTGCTCCTCATAGGAGCTGTGCAGGGACAACTGTCCCCAACTTCTGCTCCTCCAAAGAGGATATTCAGCATTTGGTGGTGGCAAACACCCAAGGCAGCCCATGCTTCTGGTGCCAGACCTCTAACATCTCACCTGAGGACATGTGGTCCTGGCACACTGTCGTGGTTTAGCCAGCAGCTCAGCCCCACACAGTCGCTCGCTCACTACCCCACCGGTAGATGGGGGGGAGAATCAGAAGGGTAACGCTCGTGGGTTGGGATAAGAACAGTTTAATAATTAAAATTAAAAGAAACAACAACAGAAATGCAATGTAAAGGAGAACAACGAGAGGCGCAAAACCCTGGGGGAGGGGGAAAGGGAGGGGAGACGGGGAACGAACCGCTGAAATGAACCGCACGTGCCGCAGCCGCTCACCGCCCGCCGACCCAATGCCGTGCCACTTCCGAGCCGCAACCTGCCCCCCTCAATATACTGGTCGTGGTGTCACATGGTATGGAATGAACCTGCCATTGGCCAGTCGGGGTCAGCCGCCCCCACCATGGCCCTGCCCCTCCCAGCCCCCCCCCCCGTCACGCGGCAGAGCGAGGGAAGCTGGAAAGGTAGCCGACCCCCACAGTGAGGAGAATTAACCCCTTCTCAGCCAAAACCAGCACATTCTCCACCCCTTATTCCATACCATTTACACCATGTCCAGGTCCCATACCGTCCAATACAACCGTACCAACCATCACCCCTCCCCTTCCCATCCTTTAACATAATGCACAGACATCATTCCCTTAGTTCATGGACCTTCCCTGTAAAATGTCCATTAAAATGTCCACTGAGTTCACCCAGTCCATGACTCTGGGCTCCATCTGTTGTATCAGTCTTTCAGGGTGGGAGAGATGGTGTGTGGCATTGGGTTGCTACATACCGAGTCAGTCATCGTTCCGTCACTGCTGCACGGCTTGTTTCATAGTTGATCTTCCGTGGGTTGGGAGGCTCGTACTCTGATATCATTGATACAACACAGAGGTGACACACAATATTACATAGCAGTTCACATTATGCCATTCAGTTCATTGACTGTTTTTGCCCAAAATCAAATCCCCTTGAGGCACACATCAGACTCCTCCATCCTTCCACATCACCCACCAAGTGCACCCAGGTCCTCGAGCAAAAGCAATCCCACGAATGGGTTTGCCTTTGCCTGAGGCAGGAAGAACACAGACTGTTTTGCCCAGCATACTTTTTGTGTGCACTACAGGGACTCTATCCCCTTCCACAGTATGTAGGATTTCTGACTGGGCAGGGCCAGCTCGCCTGGCAGATCCCCTCGTGTTGACTAACCACGTCGCTTTTGCTCAATGTGTATCCCAGTGCTTGAATGTCCCACCCCCCATTGCTCTCAGTGTAGTTTTTAACAGTCCATTGTACCGTTCAATTTTCCCAGAGGCTGGTGCATGATAGGGGATGTGATACACCCACTCAATGCCGCGCTCTTTGGCCCAACTCTCTATGAGGTTATTTTGGAAATGAGTCCCGTTGTCTGACTCAATTCTCTCTGGGGTGCCATGTCGCTAAAGGACTTGTTTTTCCGAGCCCCAGGATAGTGTTCCGGGCAGTGGCGTGGGGGACAGAATATGTTTCCAGCCAGCCGGTGGTTGCTTCTACCATGGTGAGAACATGGCGCTTGCCTTGGTGGGTCTGTGGGAGTGTGATATATTCAATTGGCCAGGCCTCTCCATATTTATACTTCAGCCATCGTCCCCCATACCACAGAGGCTTTACCCGCTTCGCCTGCTTGATTGCAGCACACGTTTCACAGTCATGGATAACCTGCACAATATTATCCATGGTCAAGTCCACCCCTCGATCACAAGCCCACCTGTATGTTGCATCTCTCCCTTGATGGCCTGAGGTGTCATGGGCCCACCGAGCTAGAAATAGTTCACCCTTATGTTGCGAGTCCAGATGCACCTCAGCCACTTCAATCTTGGCAGCCTGATCTACCTGCTGGTTGTTCCAATGTTCTTCAGTGGCCCGACTCTTGGGGACGTGAGCATCCACATGCCGTACCTTTACAACCAGGTTCTCTACCCCGGCATCAATATCTTGCCACAATGTGACAGCCCAGATGGGTTTGCCTCTGCGCTGCCAGTTGCTCTGCTTCCACTGCTGCAGCCAGCCCCACAGGGCATTTGCCACCATCCAGGAGTCAGTATAGAGATAGAGCACTGGCCACTTTTCCCGTTCAGCAATGTCTAAGGCCAGCTGGATGGCCTTTACCTCTGCAAACTGGCTCGATTCACCTTCTCCTTCAGCAGTTTCTGCTACTTGTCTTGTAGGACTCCATACAGCAGCCTTCCATCTCCGGTGCTTTCCCACAAGGCGACAGGACCCATCAGCGAACAGGGCATACTGCTTCTCCTCTTCTGGCAGTTTGTTATACAGTGGGGTTTCTTCAGCACGTGTCACCTCCTCCTCTGGTGATAATCCAAAATCTTTGCCTTCTGGCCAGTCCAGAATCACTTCCAAGATTCCTGGGCAACTGGGGTTTCCTACTCGAGCCCGCTGGGTGATCAGTGCAACCCATTTACTCCATGTAGCATCAGTTGCATGGTGTGTGGAGGGGACATTCCCTCTGAACATCCAGCCCAGCACTGGCAGTCAGGGTGCCAGGAGCAACTGTGCCTCAGTACCATCCACTTCTTAAGCAGCTCGAACCCCTTCATATGCTGCCAATATCTCTTTTTCAGTTGGAGTATAGCGGGCTTCGGACCCTCTGTATCCCCGACTCCAAAACCCTAGGGGTCAACCTCGGGTCTCTCCATGTGCTTTCTGCCAGAGGCTGCAGGTAGGGCCATTCTCCCCAGCTGCAGTGTAGAGCACATTTTTTACATCTTGTCCTGCCTGGACTGGCCCAAGGCATACTGCATGAACTACCTCCTGTTTAATCTGTTCAAAGGCTTGTCGTTGCTCAGGGCCCCATTTGAAATCATTCTTTTTCCGGGTCACTTGATAGAGAGGGCTTACGATCATACTGTAATTTGGAATATGCATCCTCCAAAAACCCACAACGCCCAAGAAAGCTTGTGTTTCCTTTTTGCTGGTTGGTGGAGACATGGCTGCTATTTTGTTGATCACATCCATGGGGATCTGACGACGACCATCTTGCCATTTGATTCCCAAGAACTGGATTTCTCGTGCAGGTCCCTTAACTTTACTTTTTTTTATGGCGAAACTAGCTTTCAGGAGGATTTGTAATATTTCCTTTCCTTTCTCAAAAACGTCTTCTGCTGTATTGCCCCACACAATGATGTCATCAATGTATTGTAGGTGTTCGGGAGCTCCACCTTGTTCCAAAGCATTATGGATCAGTCCATGGCAAATGGTAGGGCTGTGTTTCCACCCCTGGGGCAGTCGATTCCAGGTGTACTGGACACCCCTCCAAGTAAAAGCAAACTGTGGCCTGCACTCTGCTGCCAGAGGGATTGAGAAGAATGCATTAGCAATATCAGTTGTGGCATACCACTTGGCTGCTTTGGACTCCAGTTCGTATTGAAGTTCTAGCATGTCTGGCACAGCAGCACTCAACGGTGGAGTGACTTCATTCAGGCCACGGTAGTCTACTGTTAGTCTCCACTCTCCATTAGACTTCCGCACTGGCCATATGGGACTGTTAAAGGGTGAGTGGGTTTTACTGATGACTCCTTGACTCTTTAGTTGGTGAATGAGTTTATGGATGGGGATCAGAGAGTCTCAGTTGGTGCGATATTGCCGCCGGTGCACTGTTGTGGTGGCGATTGGCACCTGTTGTTCTTCGACCTTCAGCAACCCCACAACAGAAGGGTCCTTCGAGAGACCGGGAAAGGTAGACAGCTGTTTAATTTCCGCCGTCTCCAGGGCAGCTACACCAAAAGCCCACTTGTAACCTTTTGGGTCCTTGAAATACCCTCTCCTGAGGTAGTCTATGCCAAGGATGCACAGAGCCTCTGGGCCAGTCACAGTGGGGTGCTTTTGCCACTCATTCCCAGTGAGGCTCACTTCGGCCTCCAATACAGTTAGCTCTTGGGATCCCCCTGTCACTCCAGCAATGCTGATGGGTTCTGCCCCTATATAGTTTGATGGCATTAAGGTGCACTGTGCGCCAGTGTCCACTAAAGCTCTATATTCCTGTGGGTCAGATGTGCCAGGCCATCGGATCCACACAGACCAGTAAACCCGGTTATCCCTTTCCTCCACCTGGCTGGAGGCAGGGCCCCCCTAGTCCTGATCATAGTATTCATCACTCACTTCCGGTAAATATGAATCACGGGTGTCTCTGTTAAGATCAGTCAGGCCATCAGCACTTCTGCTCCTCTGTCTGGAGAATTGCTTACGGGAAACTGGAGCAGCAGCTCTCCTGGAGAAACTCCCCTGAGTAATTGTTCTCCCTTGCAGTTCACGTACCCGTGCCTCTAAGGCTGAGGTAGGTTTTCCATCCCACTTCTTCATGTCCTCTCCGTGATCACGCAGGTAAAACCATAGGGTGCCCCGTCGTGTGTATCCCTTCTCTTGAGCCAAGGGACGCTTACTCCTAATGGCTGAGATACTGGTCCGTACTGGTGGGGAGTAGGACAGATCTTCTTTGAGTTGCTGGACCTCTTGGGACAGTTTCTCAACAGCAGAGACGAGCGAGGAAGAGAGATTCGCTTCATATTCCCGGAGTTTTTCAATGACCTCCGCCACCGTTGGTGTCTCGTCATCTTTCCAGGACATCACTGCCAATGAGTTTGCATGCGAAGATGGTGCGCTCCGTACAAACTTCCGCCACATGGGTCGTGTGCCCTCGGCTTCATCTGGATCTTTGGAGGACTGTTGATCATCCAGGTCACCATAAACCACCTCAAGCACGGTTAATTCCCTTAGGTGCTGAATGCCTTTCTCCATGGTCATCCATTTTCCTAGGCGAAATACAATATCTTCTTTGAAGGGATACCTCTCTCTCACCACGGACAGGAGCCGCCTCCAGAGGCTGAGGGCTTGTGTTCCTTTTCCAATTGCTTTATCAATGCCCCCTTCCCTAGAGAGGGATCCCAGTTGTTTGGCTTCCTTCCCCTCTAATTCCAAACTACTGGCCCCATTATCCCAGCATCGGAGCAGCCAGGTGATAACGTGCTCACCTGAATGACGCCCGAAATCTTTCTGTATATCCCACAACTCACTCAAGGATAGGGATCGGGTAGTTTCCGTTTCTTGTACACATTCTTCCTCTTCCTCCTCCTCTTCTCGTGATGGCCCTGGTTCCTCGTAATCTCTTTCTAAACGAGCTGACCTTCTCTTCCATGATTTCTTCTTGCGTATAGGGGCGACTGATACTGGCACAGGTTGGTCCTCTGGTTTAGCTGCAATGCTTGGCACTGGGGTTTGAGTAGCTGCAGTATCTGTCATGGGGGTTTGAGTGGCCGCAGTGCTCGTCACTGGGGTTGGAGTAGCTGCAGTATCCGTTGTGGGGGGTTGGGTGGCCACAGTGCTTGTCGCTGGGGTTGGAGTAGCTGCAGTGTCTGTTGTGGGGGTTTGAGTGGCCGCAGTGCTTGTCACTGGGGTTGGAGTAGCTCCCTTCTCTTTCCCTTGGGGGTACTGAATGCTAATTTCAAAGCACAGCACTATACCAGCTAGAGTGAAGAAAATTAACTCTATCCCAGCTAAAACCATGACACACAGGAACAGATTCAGGTATGCTAGGGGCTCCGTGTCCAGGCTCAAATAGTCAGCTCATGCGCGCGCACCCCCCCCCCCCCCCCCAGTGTGGTATAATATACTGTTGATAACAGTGTTCTAGGCAAGTGCCTCTGCAAAAGTGCCTCTGCAAAAGGGGGGCACACCCAGCAAAAAAGGGGTCTCCCCTCTGTACCTTCCCCTGGGAAATGCCCCAGCCCACTGCAAAGCGTCTGCCCATGATGGGTATGAGTGAGTCCTGCAGTTAGGCAGCTCATAGGGAGTAGATGCAGAGGGACCTTTTCAAATGCTTCTCTGGCTGCAGATAAGGATGCAGGGGGATGGACACACACAATGACATGAACACCAGGAACAGGGCTCTGCTACAAACCATGACACTGGTGGGGCTGGCTGGGCACAGCAGCTTGGGGTGGCACAACCCGAAGGAGAGGCTGCAGCTGCTGGCCAGGGGAAAAAAGGCCAGGGTGGAGCTCAAGTTTGCAGGAGGATGCCAGCTCAGCCAGGCCAGCAAGCGCACAAGGCCAGTGGCACAGAGAACCTGCTCTTCACAGGAAGCAAACACCTGGCCACAGACCCAAATGGACAGGTCTACGTGAGTCTGACAGGCACCTCTCGGAGTCTGTGCCCTACAGTGGGTGTGGGGAGAGATTACCATGGGAGGCATGTGCCCTCAGTGCATCTGGCCACTGGTGATTTGCAGTTGAGCCTGTGGCATCGTGCCCACCTGGAAGTTTTCTGGCCTTGCAGCCCCTGTCTGCATGATGGCTGGCAGGGCCACCAAGCCCAGCTCCGCCTTGCCTACACAGTTAAACCGCTGCTGCAAGACGGTTGACCTGAAACGGGGAGAAATACCAGGTCAAGGGATGCTCACGGCCCTAACACCAGGCTCTCCAGGAGTGCTGCTGTCAAAGGACTGGCAGCATTTCCTCCACACATGCTGTGCTGCAAGCTTGGCTGGAGCCTGCTCTCCATTCAACTTCTGGTTGGCAGCTAACTTGCTCCTAGAGGACTTACTTCTTTGGAGACACAGAGTCTTCCAGCATAGTGGACTCCTCATCTCCCTCCAGTCCAAAGTGGTCTTTGCTTTTTTTCTGCAGAGGGAAAGAGAAAACACATCATCCAGCACATGCCTCCTAGCCTCCCCCTCCTCCCGCAGCCCAGGCACCATACCAGGGCCACAGGGTCCCCCCAGCAGCACCATGTGCCAACAGCTATCTGAAGACAGCTGGAAGAGGCACCCTGCACCCCTCTCCGGAGAGGAGACTGTTATCGGCACCCAGCTGCCCTTCCCAGAACATCCTCACCTTTTTCAGGATTATATCGATGTAGCCAATAATCAGCTGGGCAATCTGCTCACCGTCTGTCATCTGCACCGAGTAGTAACCATCCTGGTAATCTCCAAAATCCTGCAATGGCATGGCATAGGGTAGCACTGGAAAAGAGCGCTGGCAGCTATCCTGAGCCCCTCTGGTATATGCTAAGTGCCCAGTGCCAGCCTCCCAAACAGAAGCCAGGGCTGGGAGAGGCACCAGAGGAGGGTAAGGCTATTCCACTGCAGGGCAATACCCAAGAGAGGGGTTGGCATAAGAGCATCCCCCCACAGGGTCACCACCAGGGAGGTGGGGTGGAGGACCAGGGCTGGCCCCTACCAGGGTGAAGCTCTTGGGCAGGGCTGCCCAGCGCTTGATGTTGGTCAGGCTCCACTCCTGAATCACTTCCTTGGTCTTCTCATCCACACACATCATGCACTCTTTGGTGATCCCCAGCAGCTGTGGCACCAGCTTGTTTTTCCCCTTCATCTTCTCCTGCAGGCCACAACAGAAGGGTTGTGGGTTGCTCCTGGAACAGATCCATCCAGGCAGAGACCTTTAAGGACTCCCTTGGCTACCAAACACCCCCAAGGCCACACTCTTAGGTGGTGACAACCATGACATGGGGCTCAAAAATGAGAAAATAAGTGTGAATCAAGAAGTGGGAAGGCAGTGCACAGGGAAGGCCAAGGAGGGCAGGCAGACAGTGGGGATGCAGGGAAACCTGGAGCAATGTGGGTTGATGGGTAGCAGCTCAACAACAGATGGAGAGATGATGGAGAAGGGGAATTCTGGCCAGCTCTACCTTGACCAGGAAGAAGGAGACCCCATAGGTCTGGAGGGAACAGGCAAGTTTCACATAGCGAACTTTGGCCTCAATCTCGCTCATGTTCCCACAGTTCTTGTGGGCCTGCGACAGCAAAGAGACAACATCATGCTAGCTCCGTGATCCCCTGGCTGTGCCACCATCACCCTGTCACTGCCTTTCCAGGCTCTCCCTGCCCCACTGGCATCCCCTGCCTCTGCTACAGCATCCCTCTGACCCTCTGAGACCTCAGGAGCTGCCTTTGCCCACCTACAGCTTCATGCTCCTGTTCCTCACCTGCCAAGCTGCTACATGCTGCCTCCAGGAACAAGAACAGCCTCAGCCTTTGGCAAGGAGGAACAAGAAGCCCAGGTCTTAACACCCCCCTGCACGTACCATGAAGATCTTGCGCTCCTCTTTCTGCTTGATGTACTCCTTGGGCAGGAAATCCTTGAGTCTGCCAAGAGACAGCCAAACCAGCTGTTCGCAGCAGAGCCTGAAGGCAGTGTTTGTCTTCTACAAAGAGGCCCAACTCAGAGCCTTGGACAAACCCCTGCCAGGGCACAGACTGGGAGATTTTGGGAGCAGGAAAGATGTGGGAGAGGTTGCTGCAGTAATGAAAGCTGCCCCAGAAGCCACCCTGCCGAGAGCAGGGTGGAGGTGCTAAGGATGCAGCCCCTCATGTGGCATCAGGAGAGGCTGTACAGCAGACTGAGGTCTCCCCCTCATCAGAAGGGGAGCTGGCTGCATGTCCCAGGGAGGTGCCAGAGGGAGCAGGACAGGGGGCTGGCACACCCTGCAGCTGGCGTGGACCTCCACACTCGGGCACCATGCTGCAGGGAGGAGAGGGGTCACTCCAGAGACGTCTGCATCCCCGAGTGCTGTATACAGGCACAGTGCTGGGGCATGCCAAGCTGCTCGAGCTGCCTGGAGACAAGCCCTGGGGCTCCCTGGGACACTCACTCCAGAAATCCCAGCTTGTGCTTCTGCTCATTGTGTGGCCTGAACTGGATCTGGCACTGGTAGCCAGCAAACTCGCAGGTTTTGTCAAAGGAGACAGGGTGGGAACCATTAAGGATGTCATCGCGAGCCTGTGTAGGAAGACAAGACATCACTGTGGGCTGGGCAGCTACACAGCCCTGCTGCTGCTCCCCTCTACACTGAGCAGGACCTGTTTTCCAGTGTGCTGGTTTTGGCTGAGAAGGGGTTAATTCTCCTCACCGTGGGGGGTCGGCTACCTTTCCAGCTTTTCCCCCCCCCCCCCCCCCCCCGCTCTGCCGCGAGGCGGGGGGGGGGGGGGGCTGGGAGGGGCAGGGCCATGGTGGGGGCGGCTGACCCCGACTGACCAATGGCATGTTCATTCCATACCATGTGACACCATGACCAGTATATTAAGGGAAACAGCTGCACCTCGGGAGCGGTGCGGCATCTGGTCGGTGGGTGGCGAGTGGTTGCATTGCATTCGGTTTGTTTCCGCGGTACCTTTCCAGCTTCCCGTGCTCTGCTGGGGGGCTGGGAGGGGCAGGCCCACGGCAGGGGTGGCTGACCCCAGTTGGCCAATGGCATGTTCATCCCATACCATGTGACACCATGACTAGTATATTAAGGGGGGCAGTTTGCAGCTGGGGGGAGGTGTGGCGGCGTGTCAGCAGGTGGTGAGCAGCTGTGCCGTGTGCGGGTTGTTTCAGTGGTTAATTCACTCCCCCCTCCCTTCACCCACCCCAACCCCCCCCGGAGTTTTGCACCTCTCATTCTTCTCTTTTACATTGCATTTCTGCTGTTGTTTCTTGTAATTTTAATTATTAAACTGTTCTTATCTCAACCCACGAGCGTTACCCTTCTGATTCTCTCCCCCATTTACCGGTGGGGGAATGAGCGAGTGACTGTGTGGGGCGGAGCTGCCGGCTAAACCACTGTGCTGGTTTTGGCTGAGAAGGGGTTAATTCTCCTCACTGTGGGGGTCGGCTACCTTTCCAGCTTCCCTCGATCTGCCGCGTGACGGGGGGGGGGGGGCTGGGAGGGGCAGGGCCATGGTGGGGGCGGCTGACCCCGACTGGCCAATGGCAGGTTCATTCCATACCATGTGACACCATGACCAGTATATTGAGGGGGGGCAGGTTGCGGCTCGGGAGCGGCGCGGCGTCGGGTCGGCGGGCGGTGAGCGGCTGTGGCGCGTGCGGTTCGTTTCGGCGGTTCGTTCCCCCTCTCCCCTCCCTTTCCCCCTCCCCCAGGGTTTTGCGCCTCTCGTTGTTCTCCTTTACACTGCATTTCTGTTGTTGTTTCTTGTAATTTTAATTATTAAACTGTTCTTATCCCAACCCACGAGCGTTACCCTTCTGATTCTCTCCCCCATCTACCGGTGGGGGAGTGAGCGAGCGACTGTGTGGGGCTGAGCTGCTGGCTAAACCACGACAGTCTTTTTGGCGCCCAACGTGGGGCTCAAGGGTTGGAGATGATAACAGCTGCTGGTCACAGCACCATGTTGTCCTTTTTGCAGCTGGTGTTAAAGATTGGTGTTGGTTTGTTGAGTCTGCTGTGTTCTGCTGTGATTAGTAATGTTTTGCCTATGAGATTTGTTATGCAAACACTCGTTTTCAGCTTTATCTGGTATTTGGGGTTTTTGCTGAAACCGTTACTGTACTTTGGATACCACCTTGTTGAGGCAATTACCAATTATACCTCCTCCTCTGAGAGATTTTATATGGAGGAAATACAGAATAGTACCGTTGCAACTTTGTTCTATGATGTCTGTGCCTTTGTCACAACAACCTTTTTGTATCTTGAACATCCTTGGGTGGTTAAGGTGTACTTATTAGTTTTTGGGCATGTTGTTTTGGTTTTGACTAAGCAATTTAAGAATATCACCCAGAGATCTGCCCCAAGGCTTGATAGTTATGAGTGGCAGGGCATTTGGGATAGCACGGGCAAATACCTAGGGCAGTGGGCACCCCCAGTGTTTTGGAGTTTCACCCCTGAACAAGTGCAGAATCCTAAAAAACTAGTAGAATATTTGGAGAAAGTATGTTGTTATGCTGGGAACTCCAGAGAGACACAGATAACTGCAACATGCTGGGGCCTGGCCCATGCGTACTGAGCCCTGCTCAACAGTATTCAGTGCCCCCAGGGGGAAGAGAATGTCTCTGGATTGAAAGGCAAAGTGACTGGCACTGTAGTCACTCCAGCCCTGACGACAGGCACTGCAGCTACTCAAACCCCCACGACAAGTACTGGAGCTGGCTCAGAGAATCAACCCGTGCCAGTATCAGTTGCCCCCATACACAAGACGAAATATTGGAAGTGGACGTCAACTCGCTTAGAACGGGATGATGAAGAACCAGGGCCATCACGGGGAGAGGAGGGAGAAGTAATAAATGAAATAGAGACCACCTAATCCCTGTTCTTGAGCAAGTTGCGAGATATGCGAAAAGATTATAGCCATCGTTCAGGTGAGCACATTGCCACCTGGCTGCTCCGATGCTGGGATAATGGGGCCAGTAGCCTGGAACTAGAGGGAAAAGAAGCCAAACAACTGGGATCCCTTTCTGGGGAAGGGGGCGTTGACAAAGCAATTGGAAAAAAACCACAAGCCCTCAGCCTCTGGAGGCGACTCCTATCTGGAGTGAAGGAAAGGTATACCTTTAAAGATGTTACATATCCCCCAGGAAAATGGACAACTATGGAGAAAGGCATCCAGTATCTAAGGGAATTATCTGTGCTTGAGGTGATTTATGGTGACCTGGATGATCAACGGTCCTCCAAAGATCCAGATGAAGCCGAGGGCACACGACCCATGTGGCGGAAGTTTGTACGGAGCGCACCATCTTCGCATGCAAACTCATTGGCGGTAATGTCGTGGAAAGATGACGAGACACCAAAGGTGGCAGAGGTGATTGATAAACTCCGGGATTACGAAACAAATATCTCTCCCCCTCCCTCATCTCTGCTGTGGAGAAATTGTCCCAAGAGGTCCAGCAACTGAAGGAAGATATGTCCTGCTCCCCACCTCTATGGAGTAGTGTCTCAGCTGTTACGAATAAGTGTCCTTTGGCTCAAAGAAGGGGATACACACCACGGGCCACCCTATGGTTCTACCTGCGTGACCACGGAGAGGACATGAGCAAGTGGGATGGCAAGCCTACCTCGACCCTAGAGGCACGAGTACGTGAACTGCAAGGAAGAACAGTCACTCAGGGAGTCTCTTCCAGGAAAGCTGCTGCTCCAGTTTCCAGTGAGCAAGTCCCCAGACAGAGGAGTAGAAGCGCAGATTTTATTTCTAAGTGTAATAGAGGGACTCCTGATTCACATTTACAGGGAGTTGTGAATGCCATGATCAGGACTAGAGGGGCCCTGCCTCCAGCCAGGTGGAGGAAAGGGATAACCGGGCTTACTGGACTGTGTGGATCCGATGGCCTGGCACATCTGACCCACAGGAATATAAAGCTTTAGTGGACACCGGCGCACAGTGCACCTTAATGCCATCAAACTATATATGGGCAGAACCCATCAGCATTGCTGGAGTGACAGGGGGATCCCAAGAGCTAACTGTATTGGAGGCCGAAGTGAGCCTCACTGGGAATGAGTGGCAAAAGCACCCCATTGTGACTGGCCCAGAGGCTCTGTGCATCCTTGGCATAGACTACCTCAGGAGAGGGTATTTCAAGGACCCAAAAGGCTACAGGTGGGCTTTTGGTGTAGCTGCCTTGGAGACGGAGGAAACTAAACAGCTGTCTACCTTGCCCGGTCTCTCGAAGGACCCTTCTGTGGTGGGGTTGCTGAAGGTCGAAGAACAACAGGTGCCAATCGCCACCACAACAGTGCACCGGCGGCAATATCGCACCAACAGAGACTCTCTGATCCCCATCCATAAACTCATTCACCAACTGAGGAGCCAAGGAGTCATCAGTAAGACCCACTCACCCTTTAACGGTACCATATGGCCAGTGCGGAAGACTAATGGAGAGTGGAGGCTAACAGTAGACTATCGTGGCCTGAATGAAGTCACTCCACCGTTGAGTGCTGCTGTGCCAGACATGCTAGAACTTCAATACGAACTGGAGTCAAAGGCAGCCAAGTGGTATGCCACAATTGATATCGCTAATGCATTCTTCTCAATCCCTCTGGCAGCAGAGTGCAGGCCACAGTTTGCTTTCACATGGAGGGGTGTCCAGTACACCTGGAATCGACTGCCCCAGGGGTGGAAACACAGTCCTACCATTTGCCATGGACTGATTCAGACTGTACTGGAACAGGGAGAAGCTCCAGAACACCTTCAGTACATTGATGACATCATTGTGTGGGGCAATACAGAAGAAGAAGTTTTTGAGAAAGGAGAGAAAATAGTCCAAATCCTTCTGAAAGCTGGTTTTGCCATAAAATAAAGTAAGGTGAAGGGACCCACACAAGAGATCCAGTTCTTAGGAATCAAATGGCAAGATGGTCGTCGTCATATTCCAATGGATGTGATCAACAAAATAGCAGCCATGTCTCCACCAACTAGCAAAAAGGAAACACAAGCTTTCTTGGGCATTGTGGGTTTTTGGAGGATGCATATTCCAAATTACAGTATGATCGTAAGCCCTCTCTATCAAGTCACCCGGAAAAAGGATGACTTCAAATGGGGCCCTGAGCAACGACAAGCCTTTGGACAGATTAAACAGGAGGTAGTCCATGCAGTAGCCCTTGGGCCAGTCCGGGCAGGACAAGATGTAAAAAATGTGCTCTACACTGCAGCTGGGGAGAATGGCCCTACCTGGAGCCTCTGGCAGAAAGCACATGGGGAGACCCGAGGTTGACCCCTAGGGTTTTGGAGTTGGGGATACAGAGGGTCCGAAGCCCGCTATACTCCAACTGAAAAAGAGACATTGGCAGCATATGAAGGGGTTCGAGCTGCTTCAGAAGAGGATGGTACTGAGGCACAGTTGCTCCTGGCACCCCGACTGCCAGTGCTGGGCTGGATGTTCAAAGGAAACATCCCCTCTATACACCATGCAACTGATGCTACATGGAGTAAATGGGTTGCACTGATCACCCAGCGGGCTCGAGTAGGAAACCCCAGTTGCCCAGGAATCTTGGAAGTGATTATGGACTGGCCAGAAGGCAAAGATTTTGGATTATCACCAGAGGAGGAGGTGACACATGCTGAAGAAGCCCCACTGTATAACAAACTGCCAGAAGAGGAGAAGCAATACGCCCTGTTCACTGATGGGTCCTGTTGCCTTGTGGGAAAGCACCGGAGATGGAAGGCTGCTGTATGGAGTCCTACACGACAAGTAGCCGAAACGGCTGAAGGAGAAGGTGAATGGAGCCAGTTTGCAGAGGTAAAGGCCATCCAGCTGGCCTTAGACATTGCTGAACGGGAAAAGTGGCCAGTGCTCTATCTCTATACTGACTCCTGGATGGTGGCAAATGCCTTGTGGGGCTGGCTGCAGCAGTGGAAGCAAAGCAACTGGCAGCGCAGAGGCAAACCCATCTGGGCCGTTCCATTGTGGCAAGATATTGCTGCCCGGCTAGAGAACCTGGTTGTAAAGGTACGGCATGTGGATGCTCACGTCCCCAAGAGTCGGGCCACTGAAGAACATCGAAACAACCAGCAGGTGGATCAGGCTGCCAAGATTGAAGTGGCTGAGGTGCATCTGGACTGGCAGCATAAGGGTGATCTATTTCTAGCTCGGTGGGCCCATGACACCTCAGGTCATCAAGGGAGAGATGCAACATACAGGTGGGCTCATGATCGAGGGGTGGACTTGACCATGGACGCTATTGCGCAGGTTATCCACGAATGTGAAATGTGCGCTGCAATCAAGCAAGTGAAGCGGGTAAAGCCTCTGTGGTATGGAGGACAATGGCTGAAGTATAAATATGGGGAGGCCTGGCAAATTGACTGTATCACACTCCCACAAACCTGCCAAGGCAAGCGCCATGTGCTTACAATGGTAGAAACAACGACTGGCTGGCTGGAAACATATCCTGTCCCCCACGCCATTGCCCGGAACACTATCCTGGCTCGGAAAAACAAGTCCTATGGCGACATGGCACCCCAGAGAGAATTGAGTCAGACAACGGGACTCATTTCCGAAATAGCCTCATAGACACCTGGGCCAAAGAGCATGGCATGGAGTGGGTGTATCACATCCCCTACCACGCACCAGCCTCTGGGAAAATTGAACGGTACAATGGACTGTTAAAAACTACACTGAGAGCAATGGGGGGGGGTGGGACATTCAAGCACTGGGATACACATTTAGCAAAAGCCACGTGGTTAGTCAACACGAGGGGATCTGCCAGGCGAGCTGGCCCTGCCCAGTCAGAAATCCTACATACTGTGGAAGGGGATAGAGTCCCTGTAGTGCACACAAAAAGTATGCTGGGCAAAACAGTCTGTGTTCTTCCTGCCTCCGGCAAAGGCAAACCCATTCGTGGGATTGCTTTTGCTCGAGGACCTGGGTGCACTTGGTGGGTGATGCGGGAGGATGGAGAAATCCGATGTGTGCCTCAAGGGGATTTGATTTTGGGCAAAAACAGTCAATGAACTGAATGGCATAATGTGAACTGCTATATAATATTGTGTGTCACCTCTGTGTTGTATCAATGATATCAGAGTACGAGCCTCCCAACCCACGGAAGATCAACTATGAAACAAGCCGTGCAGCAGTGATGGAACGATGACTGACTCGGTATGCAGCAACCCAACGCCACACACCATCTCTCCCACCCTGAAAGACTGATACAACAGATGGAGCCCAGAGTCATGGACTGGGTGAACTCAATGGACATTTTAATGGACATTTTACAGGGAAGGTCCATGAACTAAGGGAATGATGTCTGTGTATTATGTTAAAGGATGGGAAGGGGAGGGGTGATGGTTGGTACGGTTGTATTGGATGGTATGGGACCTGGGCATGGTGTAAATGGAATAAGGGGTGGAGAATGTGCTGGTTTTGGCTGAGAAGGGGTTAATTCTCCTCACTGTGGGGGTCGGCTAACTTTCCAGCTTCCCTCGCTCTGCCGCGTGACGGGGGGGGGGGCTGGGAGGGGCAGGGCCATGGTGGGGGCGGCTGACCCTGACTGGCCAATGGCAGGTTCATTCCAGACCATGTGACACCATGACCAGTATATTGAGGGGGGGCAGTGGCAGCGCGGAAGTGGCGCGGCATTGGGTTGGCGGGCGGCGAGCGGCTGCGGCGCGTGCGGTTCGTTTCATCGGTTCATTCCCCCTCTCCCCTCCCTTTCCCCCTCCCCCGGGGCTTTGCGCCTCTCATTGTTCTCCTTTACATTGCATTTCTGTTGTTGTTTCTTTTAATTTTAATTATTAAACTGTTCTTATCCCAACCCACGAGCGTTACCCTTCTGATTCTCTCCCCCATCTACTGGTGGGGTAGTGAGCGAGCGACTGTGTGGGGCTGAGCTGCCGGCTAAACCACGACAAAGACACTATACATCTATGAACTGCATTAGTATTGAAAGGTCGTCATGCGCCTCTGTCCAAACTCCAGTTGTGTCAGAAGGAAGTTATATATTTAGGGTTTATCTTAAAGGAAGGGCAGTGAGTAATCGATCCAGAAAGAATAGAGGCTGTAATTAAGCATCCATGTCTGGTCACAAAGAAACAGCTGCAAGTGTTCCTCGGAGCTGTTGGATTTTGTGGACCATGGATTCCTGGGTTAGGAGGATTAACAGGGTCACTGACAGAAGCAACAAGAAACAAGGTAGAAACCATTGCATGGAGTCTGGAAAGGGGGCAAGCCTTTAAAACAATAAAAGGAGCTTTAGCATAATCTCCCATGCTTGGACTCCCAGACTATATAAAACCCCTTAATATTCATGTACATGAATGAAAAGGGATAGCGAGTGGAGTAATAACGCAGAAACCAGGTCCACATCATAGGCCAGTCGCCTATTATTCAACTCAATTTGATCCAGTGTCAGCAGGAACACCAGACTGCATTAAACTGGTAGCAGCAGCAGCAAAGTCACCCACTTAGGACATCCAGTGACAGTTTATGTCCCACACGAAATAGAAATACTACTGAAGCAGTAGGCAACCCAAGCATTGTCACTGCAACGGGCACATAGGTATGAACTAGTTCTCCTAAGGGCAGATAATATTATTCTAAGGAGATGCAACACCCTGAATCCTGTGACATTGTTACCATTGCCTGATGAAGGGGAGGAACATCACCAGTGTGAATGGGTAACGCTTACATCCAGCAAACCACGAACAGATTTAACTGATGTGCCTTTGCAGAATCCAGATTTAGCTCTGTTTGTAGATGGCTCCTCCTACTACTTACATGGACGACAACAACAGACTGGGTATGCTGTGGACAGCCAAGGACAAGTGATAGAAGCTGAATCACTCGAGCAAGGCTGAGTGCACAAGGAGCAGAATTGGTAGCTTTGACACGTGCAGCTCATCTAAGAAAAGGAAAATGAGTCAATATCTACATGGTCTCTCAGTATGCCTTTGGAACGTGTCATGCAACAGGAATGTTATGGAAAGAACTAGTATTTTTCACATCATCAGGGAAAAGGGTATCCAATGGAGAGGAAATATGCAATTTGCTGGAATCTGTCCAACTACCCAAAGAAATTGCTGTGGTACGTTGCCCAGCCCATACCAAGGCCGCTACGGAAATTAGTAAAGGAAATGCCTTAGCTGATGCAGCTGTGAAGGCTGCAGCCCGGCAACCTCTGAGGGAGTATATGGTTGCAATCTCATTGGAAAACTAGAACTAATGGCCAAATTTAACAGACCCCCAAAACTATGTATGAAAAGGACTCTTCAGCAGAAGAAAAGGAACAATGGGAGAAGTGGGAAGCAAAGCAAGATGAGAACAGCATATAGACAATTGGAGGAAAACCAGTTTTGCAAAAAAAATATTTTAATTACTGTGGCCAGGTGGTTTTACAACAAAGCTCATGGAGGAGCAGAGGAAGTGGCTAACCAGGTACAAAAAATATGGACATGTTGCTGTACGCTTCTACGGGAGAACTTATCTTGGGCCGCATATCTCCGGGACACAGGGCTCTACCCACCCTGGGGACAGTGATGTACAGACATCAATATGATGGATACAAAATGTCCATTTATTTAGCTGCGTCACACGCTTATATAGCTCTTGCGCTTCCTGTTCCTGCCACTCCTATGGGGAGGAGTCTATCTTTCTGTCACAGCCCGTGATCTTCCGGTCGCCGATCCCTGTCTATTCCCCTACATCTCCCCCTCCCCATGCTACTAAAAGTTCTACAAAGCTACTTGCGTAAGCGGACACATATTGCGGTCAGGTCTATATTCATGTAACTCTCGCAGGCGCTCTTTGATTTGTCTTATAACACAGTATAACAATGGCAGCCCACAAGTAACCATGGTTACTACACACAACAAGATCCCCCCAATTATTACTATCCAGTTCCAGTTTATATCTCTCTTTTGCCGCCCTTTCCCAGTGTCGCTCTTGTTGCAATATTGCTTGCGATCTTGTCAAGGAGCTCATTTCTTTTCCCAATGGTACGGCTAGCATGAGGATCCATGTCAGCAGACCCTGCAAAGAGACAACTCAGAAAGGGATTATTCATTGTACATCCTTGCACAGTTCTGCTTTCACACACTTTGCAGGCACCCATTCTATGCGCCCTTCATTCTCAACCGCGGCGTAGCCCCTCCCCAGGCATCTCAGTTTCCATCCTCTCTCCCATTGCTCACTGCCTGGGAACCTTACTCGTACCTGCGGATAGCGCTCGCCTGCTTGAGCTTTGCCAAAGTGCTTCTCCACTGCTGTAACTTGCTCCTGCCCGCATATAAAATGATTAAGCGAATATAATGCACGCATTAAAATAGTTTGCTGAGCTGCTACGGGTATAGCTCCCTTATACCTCTCTCCCTCCCCAAGCTGTATTATTTTTGCTTTCAAGGTGCGATGAGCGCGTTCAACTATTGCCTGCCCCGTGCTATTGTAAGCAATGCCGTGTTTTAATACAATATTCCAAGCTTTACACCGTTCTTTGGTACTTCGAGCCCGAAAGCATGGTCCATTATCTGTTTTTATCTCGGTAGGCTTTCCAAGCCACGCCATTACCGTGGTCCAATGCGCAGCCAACTGCGTTGCGGTCTGCTTCCGATGTTGAGTAGCCATGATGACTCCACTATATGTATCAATTGTAATTGCCAGGTGCCTTCCGGGGGCTAAATGTGGACATTCAGTAAAGTCAGTCTGCCAGATAGCATTTGCTTCCAGTCCTCGAGGGTTGACTCCTGCCTCCCACAATGGCGAGTGCTGACAGTAAGGACAGGTGGCTACTACTTCTCTTGCTGCTCTTATTGAGATGCCACACTCCTTTGCCAAGGCTTTAGCACCCAGGTGCAGTTTTTCATGCAGTTTCTTTGCCTCCGCCAATGTCCAGACTCCCGCGGCTGCCTCATCAGCCATGCGATTCCCCTCAATCAGTGGTCCAGGCCCCGTCTGATGACTGTGAATGTGAATTACTGTCACAGTTGCTCCTCGCTGTGATAAAGCAATCTCTAGCATCAAGGCAATTTCCGTGTGTGGTACACCGTCTTGTTTCATGGACATGACTAATTTATACACGTATAAGGAGTCTGTGCACACATTTATATGCCGATCTATATCCTTTCGCAGGGCCATCTCTAGCGCTTTCGCCTCCAGCCACTGCACACTTTTACCCTGCTCCTCATACGTCTGGCACATCCAACTATTCTCTTCTTTCCACACTACCGCCGCTCTGTTCGTCTTCGAGGAAGCGTCTGTGAAATATGTTGGTCCTGGGTGAGGAGTATCCAAAACTCTACTATCCACACTCAAATCCACCACTTTGGCTGTCTCGGCCCACCTCTGTACCGTGCCTGTGACGATTTTCCCTGGGTACGAGTATACCGCCAATTGTATATCCTCTTCACTCTCTACCACCTTCCACCATTTCTCCCCATTCCACGGCACTGTCAGCTTATCTGGCTCCTTCCCAAAGATTCCCTTGCTTTCCCGTCGCAGACGCCAAATCATTCCCCCGGCTACCTTGACTTTTGTGGAGAATGCATCCTTGGGAACCTTCTGATATACCCATCGCAGTGGCTTTTCTTCCCCCGCCCGTATTTGATATAGCAATCCTAATCCTCCACCAGCGGTCAGAATCCAACCTGCGATTAATTCCTCCTGGGGGTCCCACCGCCATACTCCTTCCTTTTGCATTCGACGTTCTATCATCTGCAACTGCTGGACTGCCTCAGGGTCTAAACTCCTGGGCTCCCATGGGTCGGTCCCTTTCAGCAACGCATAGAAAGGTTGCATCTCCTCACCGGTGACGCGCACGAATGTCCGCAACCACTGCAGTGCTCCTACCAGCTTCTGTACATCGTGTAAATTTTTAACCTTAGGTGTAAGTTTAATAGGCTGAGCTTGTATGCAATCCCCTTCTATTCTAGCACCCAGAAATCCACACACTGGTCCTCGCTGTACCTTTGCCTCAGCTACCTTGAGGCCCTGTCCCGCAAGGCCCCTTTGGGTGTCTGAAAAGACTTGTTCACACAATGCCTCGGTGGGCGCAGCTATGAGGACGTCATCCATGTAGTGGATCATGTAGATTCTCTCCTGATACTGCTGCCTTACTTGCTGCAATGCAGAAGCCACATACCTCTGGCAGATCGCTGGAGAATTTTTCATCCCCTGCGGAAGTACTGTCCACTGCCATCTACTACCTGGTTCTGCGCGGTTCACCGCGGGCAGAGTAAAGGCAAATCTGGATGTAGCGGAATACTGAAGAAGCAGTCTTTGAGATCTAAAACAATGACTTGCCATCATTTCGGGACAGCACTCAGATCTGGTAGGCCGGGTTGGAGAGGCCCCATGTCCTCCATCTGCTGATTTACTGCTCTAAGGTCATGCAGCATCCTCCATTGGTTTTTATCTTTCTTTTTTATAGCAAATATAGGGGTGTTCCACGGGCTCATTGAGGGCTCTAGGTGCCCTGCTTCGTGCTCTTGTTTTACTATAGCTCTTACAGCCTGTTTTCTCTGTTGTCAGGGGCCACTGCTCCACCCCTCCTCCTGGAGCTAGTTGGACAGGGAATATCCCAGGCATCTCTATCCTTACTCCATCGAGGCTACAATCTCTGGCTATCAACCGCCAGTTAGGTAACTCGACTGACTGTCGCTGGGGCGCCCCTTTCGTTAAGAGTCCTGTCTGCCGCCGAGTTACTTCCCCTAGTGCGCGCATAGCCTGCTGCAGCTGCCGCAGCACGTCCTCCGCGGACCCCTCCGGAGCTGCAGCGCTCCGGACCTCCCCTTTTGGCGGTCCCTCTCCTTCCTCCTTCTGATTGGTCCTCCGAGTCCCTGCTGCCTTATGCCTCTTTTTTGAGCGCTGCAGGCAATCTGCCCCGTCTTCCCACATGTGGACATCGGTTTCTCCCCCAATTTCTGATTCGCTGCTACTCGAGGTTGTTCTATACCCACCCTGTCCTCCCCTCCAGGCACCCCAATCCCCCTCCTTGTCCGACTCCCATCTCAAGGGTTGCCCCGGGAGCCAGTCTCGAGGGTCGGGCAGAGGGCGGTGCCGCTGCCGGCGCTGGTCATCTTTCTCCTTCCGCTCCGTCACTCCCGCTGCGTCCGCTGCCACGTCACCCTCCCCACGCCTGTGCCAAATCATCCCAGGGCTATGCGGGGTGGGGGGGCGCATTCCAAGGGTCCTGCTGGCTCAACAGGGAACACCGCCGCTTCCCGATCCACCTCTTTGGGAGCCTCAGACTGAGTAGTTGGCCAGGCTACTCCGTCCGAACTCCCCGTTTCTTCCCCATCCCCCGCGATGCTTGCCCCTGTCTGCGTCCCCACTGCCCCTCCTGGGTCTATTTCCGGGCTACTGTCGCCTGTAGCACCGTGCAGGCACCGCCGCGCCTGCCGCCACGTCTCCTGATCATCCCGAGCTTTCAATAGTAATCGGTGTATCTTTCCCCAGAGCTGTATGTACTGGGTTTTTCCCATCATAGCCCTTTCGGCTAACTCCTCTTTAATTCTCACCCACTTATCCTTATTAAATATGTCTGCGGGACTTCGTATGCGCCCCTGCGTAATCATCCATTGGATGGTCTTTGAGGTAGGCGCCTTCGATATCGAAGTACCATATTCCTTCCCCAATCCCTTCAGTACCTTTACGACTGATTCCATGGCGCGCCTGCCGACCTGCGGCTCCCCGTCCTGCCCCAAGCTATCTTTTCCCCCCGGCGAACTTGCCATGCCGCCCCGCCGATCACGTCGGGGTCACCACTTGTAGCTGTACGCTTCTACGGGAGAACTTATCTTGGGCCGCATATCTCCGGGACACAGGGCTCTACCCACCCTGGGGACAGTGATGCACAGACATCAATATGATGGATACAAAATGTCCGTTTATTTAGCTGCGTCACACGCTTATATAGCTCTTGCGCTTCCTGTTCCTGCCACTCCTATGGGGAGGAGTCTATCTTTCTGTCACAGCCCGTGATCTTCCGGTCGCCGATCCCTGTCTATTCCCCTACATGGACAGAACCAGAAATTTATGCTGCCACAAAAAGCTTCACCAGTAGCTGCCCAACTTGCCAAAAGTTTTCAAGTATCAGGCCATGCCTAGAGTTAGGGGGACGATCATGGTCCTACATCCCTTCTCAGTGATTACAAATAGGTTACAAACATATATTAGTTATAGTAGATCAATTTTCAGGGTGGGTAGGAGCTTTCCCCACAAGAAAAGTGGACACAGGAGGAGTAGTAAAAGCATTATTAAAGGAAATTATACCCAGATATGGAGTGCTAGAATCAATTGAATCAGTCAGGGATACAGGTACAGAATGAACAGAACCTTAAAAGAGAAGATAGCAAAGATATCCACAAACACTGGTTTGAAGTGGCTGAATGCATTGCATTTAGCCTTATGGGATGTGTGAAATGCCCTGCGACAACCCATAGGACTAACACCAGCAGAAGTTCTCTTTGGGAGACATTTGGCCATACCAGGGACTTATATCCCAGCTAAGACCAGCCTGTTGGAGATGAACGATTGACCCAGTATGTTATAAGTATGCAGAAACGGTTTGCAGGCCATAGAAAATATGCACCAATTGGCCCCACCTGAAATACAGGTACATGATATACAGCCTGGGATAGAGTTCTAGTAAAGATATTTTCTGGAAAGTCTAAGCTAGAAACAAAGTGGGAAGGGCCATACTGTTTTAGTATGTTCTTACTTTGCTGTCAAAGTTTCAGGAAAAGAAAATTGGATACACCACTCACATGTCAAACTAGTGAGGGATAGCCAACCAGCTGACAAATACCTGATTTCTGAAGATTGGGGAGTAGCTGTTCCAGTCCCTTGGGAACCAGAAAGAGAGACTCTTGTTTTCTGCTCTGAAACAGATACAGCTCAGGATTTAATTCTGGTAGAACAGACTAGTTAAAAAAAATCACAGTGTTTTGATAAAACCGACTGCCATTTAACACTAGACTCCAAGTGTTGTGTGCAGGAAAATCCTAGATTAAATGTTAATATGGTATTTGTCAATGTAACTCGTGAAACTGCTATGCCAATATTGACAACTGTCTCTCCAACCACTATATTATAGAATCATAGAATCATTAAGGTTGGAAAAGATCATCGAGTCCAATGTAGGATGGCAACAAGTATTGTTTAATCCCTCATGGTCATTAAAACAAGTAGAGTTGTCAATGCAGGTAAATGTTTCCTCCATTAAACTCACCTGTGCACCATTCCTAAATACATCCTCTGTGGGGTGGCTAGCTTGGCTACATGGACAGACTCCATCCCCTACCAAATGAATGAAAAGAATTATGACTAGTGTCCTCTCAGGATTAGGAGCAGGACTTGGGGTACTTCACAGAATCACAGAATGGTAGGGGTTGGAAGGGACCTCTGGAGATAATCTTGTCCAACCCCCCTGCTTGAGCAGGCACACCTAGAACAGGGGGCACAGGAATGCATCCAGGTGGGTTTTGAATGTCTCCAGGGAAGGGGACTCCACAAGAGTCTATACTTAATGGTATAGGTGCTGAAGTACCTGCAAACAAATTCAGTGCAACATCTAGCGACTTGGACAAACTGGAACACCCCTTAGGATCCTCTCTATTAGCATCAGGGACTAATCAATGACCTTTGTCATATTATTTATGTTTGCCATATTAAGCAGGAATGCTTAATAAAAAACAAAAGGAGGACTGCTGTAGAAGTCACTTTCTAGCTCAAATGGAATCCAATACATAGCATTAGTAGCAAGGCTTGCTAAAGCCTCAGCCAATTTATACTTGTGCCTGGCATTACTCCATCCTAGGTGCAGAATCTGGCATTTTGACTTGTTAAATTTCATCCCATTAATGATTGCCGAATGCTCCAGTCTATCTAGATCCCTCTGCAAGGCATCTTGTCCCTCAAGAGAGTCAACAGCACCTCCCAGTTTGGTATCATCAGCAAATGTGCTAATGGTGCATTCAACTCCTGCATCCAGATTGTTGCTAAAAAGATTGAACAGAACTGGCCCTAGAATTGAGTCCTGAGGAACACTGCTGGTGACCGGTCACTAGCCAGATGTAGCCCCATTCACTACAACCTTTTGAGCCCTGCCCTTCAGCCAGTTCTTCACCCAGCACACTGTGAACCCACTCATCTCATAGTTGGGCAACTTGTCCGGAAGGATGCTGTGAGGGACATTATCAAAAGCCTTACTAAAATACAGAAAAACTACATCCACTGTCTTCCCTTCATCTACTAGGCAAGTGACCTTGTCATAGAAAGATATCAAATTAGTTAAACGGGACTTTCTCTGTTGTGAACCTGTGTTGACTGTGCCTGACGATTGCATTGTTCTTTAAATGCCTTTCAGTAGTACCCAGTATAATCTTCAGAATTTTTCCAGGAACTGAGGTTAGACTAACAGGTCTGTAGTTCCCTGGATCTTCCCTCACACCCTTCTTGTAAACTGGAATAACATTGGCTAGCTTCCAGTCAGCAGGGACCTCCCCAGACTCCCAAGACCTTAGGTAGATGATTGAGGGGTGTCCTGCCATACATCTGCTAGCTCCTTCAGTACTCTGGGATGAATCCCATAAGGCCCCATGGACTTATGAACATTCAACTGATACAGCTGGTCCCTTACAATTTCAGTGTCCACAGATGGAAAATCACTGTTCACACACACGGTCCTCTAACTCAGGAGACGAGGCAGCCCAAGGTCTATCAGTATTATTAGACTGAGGCAAAAAAAAGCAGTGAATGCCTCCGCTTTCTCTTCACCCCCATTAGTCAGGTGACCATCTTCAACAAGTATCGGTCCAATGTTTTCTTTAGAGCTCCTTTTGCTATTAACATACTTTAAAAAGCCTTTCTTGTTGTCTGACACAACACTGTCCAGTTTCAACTCTAGTTGATCTTTGGCCTTTCGTGTCTTCTCCCTGCATATACAAACCACAGCTCTGTAATCTTCCTGTGAAGCCTGACCTCGCTTCCAGAGCCTGATGTTGCTTCCAGATTGCACTTGTTCCAAGTCCATTTAATTTTAGCCAAAATACTCATCCTAGAAATGTGGAGCCCTGGGTTTTATCCATGGAGGTGGTGAAACATCTTTATATAAAGTAAGAATAAACTGTAATATTCCCCTCAGTGTAGGCACCACTTACACTCCAACAAGAAGATTCAAATATGATTTCTTTAATACAGCTTCCATTGAGAGCACTGTTCATACATAACAACATATTGCTTAGCACTTGGTTCTCTCAAGGGAAATTTTAGTGGTGGTATTTGAGCGGGGAAAATGGTTTTTATGAGAAAACTTTAATCTACAAGCCATAAAGGGAGTGGTGGCTTTGCATCTCATTGAAAATGTTCTCAGCCTCTGCTAACATGGTTTTATCTTCCTCTGCAGACTCGCTTCTTAAGATAAATTTATCCAGGATTGCATTTGGCGTAACAGTTTGATTTCTGTTGGTGTGAGGATGGTTTCTCACAAGAGTAACTGCCTTAATTTCATACCACTTGACAGCGAGCGCAGCTGTGCTTTGTACTTGTAGACTTTGTTCTTGCAATTGCAGCCTGTGGAACATCCTTCCCCTGCTCACCAGCTGTGATGCGCCGAGGCTGCTCCTTCAGCCTGGCATCCCTCTGCCCATATATGGGCACTGGATATCTGATCTGGGGCTAGAAACACTTGACTTCCTTGTCATAACACAAAAGGCAAAGGCTTGCAGGATACACAGATCCTACCCCAAGACTCATCTGAAGGAGATAGGTCCAGGTCGCAGCACTCTGGTGTGCCCCTGGACACCCCCAAAGTCTCATTGTTTCAGCAACACCTCAAAATGGCATTGCAAAATTTTTTTGCAATTTTACACTGTTGCCAAGATCTTCCTCAAACCCTTTTTGGGGGTTGTTTTGCTTTGATTTTCCACGTAACTTCATCCTCTTTCCCATGATCTTCAGTTTGACACAGTTCCCCTCCTTGAGGAATGCCCTTTCCTATCTGTTCGCCCACTCCTCAGCCATGCTGGCCCTGCAAATCTCATTAAAGGATGCGTTCATTTACTGGAAGTCTCCAGCATGCTGCTCTGAGCAATTCTTGTGCTGTCTGCAGGTGCTCTGCCCTCCTGGCTGCTCTATTAATTTCTTTTAGCAAGGTCACTGATTTCTATGCAGTTCCCTCAATGAGGTTAAATACAACTCAAGTGGCTTTTCTGCTTGGCAGGGCAGCTCTTCAACAGCCCTCATCTAAATAGCTGGGAATAATGTCCTGAGTCTGGCCCCCCTGCAGGTTACCCCACCAGCTTCTCCAAGAAATTAAATTACCAGTGGCTAAAACTTGTGGTGCTTTGCATCATCGCCACATTTGCCCAGTCTCCCATGCTACAGTGTCCCCCCCCCGTCCACTGTTCCCCCCCCAGCTTGTGGCCGTGGCAGCCACTGTTTGTCCCTTGACACAACACCCTTGTGATGCTCCGCTCCCTGTGGGTACAGCTAAGCCATTTTCCCCTCATCTCCATGGCCTGTGCACCCATACCCTCAAGCAAAATTGTGAATCCCCTGCCACCCCACTGTTTTCTCACACTTCCAGGCACTGTGACACAGAGTGCCACTGGGGCAATGCTGGTTCCTGATGCCCCGGGGTCTATCCCAGATCCCCTTGTCCCTGCTCTGGGCTGGCTCTGCCATGCTCAGCTCTGTCCCAGATGCACAGGACAGGTACCCGCAGCATGGTGCTGTCCCAGCAGAGGGACTTGGAGATATGCCCTATGGTAAGAGCAATGCAGGAGCATGTGCTGGGGCTGGGCTTGCTCCGTCTGTAGCTCCCACCTGGCCCTCGCCCAGCACCCTCCACACTGGGGCTGAGGCTGTGAGGGGTCCCTACCATGGGACAAGGGCTGGGGATGGCAGCAGAAACATGAGACACAGAGCTACAGGATAGAGGAGGAGGGGTGAGCAAACAGGGTCTTCATGTGTTACACCAGGAGAAACCAGGTCCCTTTGCCTGCTCAGAGCTGCTCCCCCCTGGCTGGCTTCAGCCAGGCTTCTGTCTGTGGGGCTGAGGGATGGCCAGGGACAGAGCAGGGCAGGTAGCTCCAGCGCCTGTGGTCTGTGCAGCAGTGTCCAACCGTGATCAATGGATGGGCCTGCGTGAGGAGGGTGGTCAAGGCTTGCTGCTCTGATGAGAAAATCAAGTGGCTGCAGGTTGTGTCAGGCAGATTGCAAAAGAAGAGAGCAGCTGGGCCGTTCTCCCAGCCTTTCATTGTTGTAGAAGACACTTTCTAGCTCAAATGGAATGCAATGCATAGCATTAGCAGCAAGACTTGCTAAAGCCTTAGGCCGTAAGTTGTAAACTTTCACCTAGATGGGCTGACCGTGTACTGAACTTTTACTTAGCTACATGAAGGAAGGCCCCGAAACCCGGTGCAAATGAGACAGACAAGGTAGCCACAACCATCAGCACAAGGTGCATCCAATAAGAAAAGAAAAAGAATGTCCTGCCCGGAGATAGAGAAAGGATCCAATAAGGAACAAGAAGACCCCAGACCCATATACTGCTATTGGACCGAACCATCATGTGAGGGGAGGGGAACTTAGATTGTAAGAGTATAATTCACAGTATCATAGAATTACAGAATGGTTTGGGTTGTATCGTGGTTTAGCCCCAGTCAGCAACCAAGCACCACGCAGCCACTTGCTCACTCCCCCCACCCAGTGAAAATGGGGGAGAGAATCGGAAGAGTAAAAGTGAGGAAACTCATGGGTTGAGATAAAGACAGTTTAATAGGTAAAGCAAAAGCTGCGCGCGGAAGCAAAGCAAAACAAGGAATTCATTCACTACTTCCCACAGGCAGGCAGGTGTTCAGCCATCTCCAGGAAAGCAGGGCTCCATCACGTGTAACGGTTACTTGGGAAGACAACTGCCATCACTCCAAACGTCCCCCCTTTCCTTCTTCTTCCCCCAGCTTTATATAATGAGCATGACATCATATGGTATGGAATATCTCGTTGGTCAGTTTGGGTCAGCTGTCCTGGCTGTGTCCCCACCCAGCTTCTTGTGCACCTGGCAGAGCATGGGGAGCTGAAAAAGTCCTTGACCAGTGTAAGCGCGACTTAACAACAACTAAAACATCTCCACATTATCACCACTGTTTCCAGCACAAATCCAAAATATAGCCCCATACTAGCTACTACGAAGAAAATTAACTCATCCCAACTGAAACCAGGACAGTATCCACCCCTTATTCCATATCATTTACGTCATGCTCAGGTCCCACACTATCCAATACAACCTCATTAACCTCCACCTGCTTCCCATCCTTTGAGAAAATACACAGATATCATTTATCATTCCCTTAGTCTATGGACCACCCCTGTAAAATGTCTGTAGAAGGTCCACAAATGTCCACAAAATGTCCATTGAGTTCATTCAGTCCATGACTTTGGACTTGCCTGACTTACTGTATATATATACACTGTAGGCCTTCAGGTGTAGTGCTCATTAGTGGTTGCTTTTTGCTTTCACTGCTTGCTGTACTGCTGTACTGCTTATCACCTTACCCTGCATTGCCTGGGAACATTCTGATAACAGCCATGGCGATGCACCTGGGCTGGCAGATGGCCAGGGCCCCGCTGCTGTTTCTGTGCTGCTGCACTGGACAGGCTGGAACTCCAGAGTGAACTTGAGTCACAAGGACTGTGACCTGTGGATGAGTCCATGCGGTCAGCAAAGAGAGGGGGTGCTGGGCCCCATGGGGCTGCTGTTCATGACAGGAGTCCAGGCCGCCAACGGCTTCAGCTGGTACAAATGCTGTTGATGGAGGCCACAGCTGGGTTGACAAGCCCCAGCTCCTCCTGTCTGTTGATGCAGAGCTGGTACCTGCAGCCCTTGCGCTGGGGCAGGGGCCCCAGGCGCCTGCTGGGCTTGGCACAGGGTGGCAGAAGGAAGCCGACACTGCCGGTGATGAGCAGGTGCCAGATGCTGTGGATGTAGAAGTAGTTTTCCATCTCCACAAAGGCATAGAGCAGCATGGCAGTTGCTGCTATTAGTGCTCCCAGGCACAGGTAGAAAGCCCAGCGCTTCCAGGTCGGTGGGTAGTAGTGGCAGTGCCGGATGGTGCGAGCCATCTGTGGTGGGGAAAGAAGGGGGCTTGAAGAGGCAGCCCTCGTGGGGATGGGCATGGCCCCTCTGATGTGGTGCTGTGTCCCCCCTGAGCCAGGGAAGGTGGTTCATGGGGAAAGGTGAAGGCAGCAGAGGGGAGATGCTGGCAGGGGAGTGGGGCTGGATGGCTGGGCAGGATGCAGAGCACGGCCGGGATGGGGATGTAAGGGGATGGTTGGGAACAGCATCTCCTTACCCAGGCAATGGCCATGATCCCTAAGGCAAAGAGGCTGGGCCCCAGCAGGTTCCAGAGCCCATGGCGGTCCATCTGCAGAGCCATGGAGAGCAGCATGGCCCCCAGCAGGTACAGCACCTGTGGGGCACATGTCAGGATGGGCCCCCTCCCCCCACTCACCTGCTTGACCATGGGCTGGAGCTGGGCCATGGCAATGACAGTGACCCAGATGGACATGAGGGAGCCCAGGAAGTCACACTGCAGCACATCATACTCCATGATGCAGAACACAATGTTGCCAGGCTGGTCACAGGCATGGTAAAACTGGGTGGGGGGGGAAGGGCATGAGAGCCACCTCCGCATTCACAGTGGAGACGAACATGGTGAAGATGTAGATGGCAGCTTCCAGGAGGTAATGGCTGTGGACGGCAGTGGCCACAGGAGGCACAAACATGACATTGCTGAGGCACAGCAGCAGCATGGAGAAGAGCTGGAAGCCATAGGAGAAAGCCTCAGCATTGTCTGTGCAGCCCCAGCCATTCCAGCCTGTGGCCGGGGAGAGCTGCCATTACCCCTGCAGCACCCGCAGTGGCTGGGGAGGGAGCGGGGAAGCCCCTTTCCAGCACCCTGCAGAGAGCCAGCACAGGAGGATTAATGGGGTATGCAACCCCCAGGGAGGAGAGGAGGATGCTGGGGGGTCCCCAGGTGCCTGGGGAAGTTCTCACCGGCTTTGCACTCACAGGCGACGTACAGGTAGTTGTTGGTGCGCAGCAGCTTGCACTGGCTGTAGATGCCACAGTTGTTGATGCATGGCGAGAGGTAGGCATGCAGGTACACCTTGGCCATCACACTGGTGCAAGGCTCAAACCTGTGGCACAGAAGGGGGCCAGCCCTCACTCTGCGCCCCTCGAGCAGCTCCCGCTTCCACCAGAGGCACCTGCCGCACCCAGACATTGCTGACCCAGGGACTCAGCGAGCACGGAAATGAGCTGCTTTGGTACTACACATGGCAGCTCAGAGTTGGACCCCAAGGATCTTTGCGCTGCAATTGTCTGTGCCAGGCTGGGCAAGCAGGAGGAATGTGGCCATGCTTAGACCCACTTTGCCTTTAGCAGTGGACTCAGATGGCTCCTATTTCATCTGGATTTTGCTGTGCAAACACCGTGCCTTGCAATGCCTGTGTGTGACCATGTTGTGGAAGGACCAAACTGCAACTGGCAACTCAGTGTGAACTAGAAATGCAGCGGAAGAGTCAGAGCAGGCACACCACCCCTGCTGCTCCACACCTCCATGCACACAGCTCTAGGCACACCCAGCACCTCGACAGCCTCTAACACACAGGAGCAGACAGGCTCACATCCAGACGGCATGCACCAAGTGCTGCCTGTGTGTGCACAGGCACCCCAATATGCACAAGCATGCACATAGCACCATCTGCACACATGCACAGGGCACATCTGCACATCTGCTGTTCTTGTGTGCGTTTATGCAGCCAAATCTGCACACACACACAAAGAACACACACAGCCCTGTCTGCTTGCACAAACCCAAACACGCACGCAGCGCTGTCTGCATGCATACACTGAACACACACAGAGCACCATTTGCACAGCACAGAGCCCCACATGGAGTCTCACATATACAGACACACACACAACAACCCCTCTCCTCTGCAGGGTTCTCAGGCAGACACACAGGCCAGGAGCAGAGTTGCAGACATGGGACTGGTCCCTGGAGATAGAGTGGAGCAGGGGCACAGCAGCCTGACCAGAGCTGCCCCCTCATACACACAGCCAAGCCTTGTCCTTGCAGTGACAGCCCAGTCCCCTCCAGGGCATGGGTACAGATGGGTACTGCCACAGAGACAGGCAGGCACCAACAGATGCATGGCATTTGCAAGCTGACAGGTGCTTCCTAAGCAAGAGACAGAGGGAAGAGCCACGAGGACCCACAGACGGTCAGGCAGGTGCAAGCTAGAGCCATCCGTGCCCACACAGGCACTCACATTGTGACACAGCCCACAAAGCCACGTGAGCAGTGACATGCTGGGTGGGGACCAGGTACACCCATGGACCCATGGCACACATGGATGCAGGCCATGGCTGGTATGTCCCCTCTGGGCATGCAGGGAGGGGACATGCAGGGATGAATGTCACAGACTCCTGACAGATGTTCTGCAGAAGACTTTTGGAGCAAGTATATCCCATTCTGAGACTGGTTCCTCACCGCCGGGCTCCTCAGATATCACCATTACTGTTCTCAGGTCCCAGATAGGTGGAACTTTTCCCTTATTCACTCCTGCTGCAATCCATAGTTTTTCAAATTCTTTCTCAAGTCTCTCTTCTTTCCCCAAAAGCCTGTCACATGATGGACTCCCAAGCACAGCAAAAGCTGCAAAAGACCTTGGCAGGCTTGGCTGGCAGGTCACCTAAAGGGGGGATGCCCTCAGCCGCAGCACTGACCCATGGGAGAGGGCACTGGATGATGCTGGGAACAAGAGCCCAGGGTTGGTGGGGATGCTCCTGTGCTTGTCTTCTGTAGATTTAGGACAACAGGCAAGCTGCACCCATGGTCCCTGGAGCATGGAGGAGAGCCCCAGCTACAGGCGACAGACACTACAAGGTAGGAGAGCCCGGCAGGCTCCTTGGTGAGGCTTGGCGAGGGCCTGGCTGCTCCTTTCAAGAAGCAGGATCTGTCCCTACTCCAGAATGTGTCCCCCGCACCAAGTCTTCTTCCACCCTTGCTGCCTGCCCCCTGGCTCACAGCATGGAGAGCTGCCCCAGTGCTGCTGAACAGGCTGCACTGCTGGGACCCCTTCAGAAGAGACGACCCCAGTGTGTCTCAGTGTTACCTGGGCATGCCACCAGCACCAGGCTCACAGCTGCCATGAGCAACCACATGCCAAATGGCATCGGGCGCTCTCTTTCAACCAGCCTCTGGTGAAGCTGAAAAATTGACTGCATTCTCAGCATTTTGCAAATTATGTTTGTATCACACCCCCAAACCTGGAGCTCCCCTCCCCAACCCACCTGCTAGGTGCCAGTGCCTTCATGTAACCAATCCACCTCCCCTGGGTCTCCCGCGTGGGACATGGGCTCCAGAGTAAGGGCAAATGGAGGGTCCTCTCCATGGGGCAGCTGCAGGAGCACGCTGGGTTGGTTAGCACCCTGGCTGTCTCTTGTCACTGCTTCCCTCTGGGTTGGGGGCTGGTAACAGCTCCTGCCAGCTGCCCTGTCCCAGCTGTTCTCCTAGGCTTCATTTCTGGTGTGCAGGGTGGTGCCAGTTCTGCCTAGCCAGCCGGCTCTGGGATGCGGGGCAGTACTACTACTTTTCCTCTGCCAAAAAGAGCTGGGAGCAGAGCAGAGAGGACTGCTGCTCCGGAGGGGCACAGCTGGTCACCATCCGAGCCAATGCCACCCTGGTGAGTGCACCCAGCCTGGCCAGTCCAACCCTCTGCAGGCATTGGGCTGTGTTGGTGACCACCTCAAGGTCCCTCAGCAGTCACCCAGCCATCACCAGCATCGTCTCAGCTCCCCGGCTCTGGCTCATGTGCCCAAAGCCCAGCCAAGCCTCCAGGCAGGGAGCCAGCAATGTTGTGCCCGAACTGCGCAGCCCCCATTGCTAATCACGTGGCTGGGGCTGGGTGTCCCCCGGACAGCTCATGCGGGTCCTCTCCTGCGCTAGGCTTTCCTGGTGCGCATAGCCGACATGGAGGTCTTCCATGTGGGGCTGAAGCGGGATGGCTTCAGGTCTGACTGGAAGTGGCTGGATGGCACTGCACTGAAGGGGTGAGGCTGTCAGCTTGTCCCCAGCCAGGGCTGCTGAGGGTCCAACACCAGGGCTCGGGGAGGTGACGGGGGGGCAGGCAGCCCACCAGAGGGCAGGGACGTGCTCCATGTCTTGGCCACCTCTCAATTCCCCAGGGCTGCACTGGGGCATTATAGGGAAAGGAAAATTGCAGGGGCCTGACCCCAGTGCCCCCACCCTGCTTGGGTGAGGGGTTGGGGAGGTCCCCCAAAAGCAGGTTCCCAGCATGGGACTTTGCTTGGTTCAACTGGTGCTGAGCTCTGCCAGGAGGGGCCTGGGAGTGCTGCGTGCATGATGGGGCTGGGGGGCTGCATGCCAAGCAGACAGAGGTAAGGTGGGGAGGGATTCAGAGCATGTGTCCTAATCGGGAGGAGGGTGGCAGGGGGCAATGCTCCATGGGGAGGGTGAGCTTTGCCCCCACAGCATCTCTGTGCAGCCTCCGGTCCCTGGCTGGAGGAGTTGCTGATGGGCCAGGCCTGGCCCATCCCATCTCAGCCCACTCTCTCCCTGCAGGCTCTTCCCAATCCAGTGCTCCACCAGCTCCTTCCTGGCCTGCAGCAGGTTGTCAGTCTTGGGGCTGTCTAGCTGCCTCTGCAGGGAAGCCCACAGCTGGGTCTTCAAGAAGAGCACAGCAGCCCTGCAGTGGCTCTGGTCTTCGCCCCCTGCTTTCCTCTGGAGGAATACCACCTACACCTGTGTGGGGCCTTGGCAACCATGGGGACCTCCAGCCTGGCTGTCCCACCACTTTGTGTCCCACCCTGCAGCCCTGCTCAACCTGAGCTTATGGGCATCCCTGGGCACCGCCGCCTCCTCACCCAGAGCTCTTCACCCCCCCAGATCTCTGCACTTTGCCAATAAACTGGCACTCAGACACTGTGGCTGGCTTTGGGGAGTGAGGGTGGTGGGATGGAGGATGTGCCTCCTCCAGCTCACTGACTCGGTCATATCACTGCCCAGTGGGAAACGGCAACTGTCATGGCACTGAAGGAAATGGCAGGAGCCAGCATCAACCCAAGTGTTCCCATGGCCTGGTGGCAGCATGGAGCAGCTCCTGTGCAGGCTGGAGCAGGTCCCCCAAAGCTCTGGGCTTTCTGATCATGGTGGTTGCCTGGGGTTTACGCTTCTCAGGGAAGGCAGCTGAGGGGTGATCTTTTGCCTTCCCGGTCCTGCAGAGAGCTTGGGCTGAGCAGCAGCTTGTCTCCTGGTGCCTACCCAGTCTGCGGAGATTGCAGCAAACACACTTTGCTTTGAGGCTGGGTGATGCACGAGCCTAAAAGGCCTGCTAGGGCTTGGCTTGGAGGGGTTTGGTCCTGGGGCTGTTACAAGTTCAATAGAGCCCACCTGGGTCATCCCAGAAGCATGATGCTCCCGCATGGACATCTCTGGGTGTCCTTCCTGGCAAATGTGGAGGACCAAGCCCCTCTCTCCTGGCAGGGGATGGGATGGGGAAGGTGAGGCACAGTGGGGCATGGCCCCATTGTGGCCACTATGCATGGGCTCCAGGGGCTCCTTGCACCCTGGGGAGGAGGATGCAGAATGTGCTGCCTGGGATGGAACTCATTCCACCCCCAAAGTGAGAGCGGCCTCAGAAATAAAACGAGAGCCCCTATGAAAACATGCAGCTGAGGCCGGTGCCCGTGGCAACCAGCCCAGGTGAAAGCCCAGCTGTGGCCACCACTATGGGGAGGATGGGTTGGGGGGCACTGGGCAGCGGCAGCAGGGATGCAGGGTGATTGATGCCCGTGGCTGCTCATCTCTTGCAGGGCGCTGGCCCCGGTGGTGGCGCATCCCCGCGGGGCTGCTGGCAGCCAGCCTGCTGCTGCTGGTGGCCACCACAGCCCTGGGAGCTTGCTTTGAGTCAGGGCAGGGGCCATGGGGTGGGGGGCAGCTGGGGAGGGGGACACCGGGAATGGGTTTGGGGCTGGGTGAGGGCTGGGTTGCTGGGGGCTGGTTGGGGCCAGAGGGTGCCCGGGGATGGGAGCCCCGGGGCGGCGCTGCTTCTTGCAGGGCTGCCCTGAGCTGCCCTCCATCTGCTTGCACTGCCTTCCCCTTGCCTCCCACTGCCTTCCCTTTCCCTTCCCATCACCTTTCCTTTCCCTTCTCTTTCCCTTCCTTTTCCCATCCCACCACTTCCCACTGCCTCCCCATTTCCTCCCCATTGCCTCCCATTGCCTTTCCATTGCCTCCCCTCCCCTTGACACTGTTGGGGCTTCCTTGCCTGTCCCACTGGTGCCCCTGGGACTGCCTCTGCCCACAGCCAGACACTTCTCTCCCACTCCCCCTTGCAAGGGCCATGCCCACTCAGCCCTCCGAGCAGGGGCAGTCCTGTGTCCCCTGCCTGGACTGTCCCATCCCCATGCCCCAGCTGACGCAGCCTGTCCCCAGACTGGCAGGTCACCCACAGTCTGTGGGATGCCTCCTGCGAGTACGAAGCCAAGTGGGGCCACCTCTCACAGGAGGTGAGTGCGCAGGAGCAGAGCCTGGAGCAGACATGGCTGGAGCTGGCGTGGGCCAGAATGGAGCTGCAGTGAGCGTGGCGGGAGGGCAACAGCAGCCAGCTGGAGCTGGGGAGCTGGAATGCTGAGCTGGGCGCACCAGGCAGGAGCTGGCTGTGCTGGAGAAGGAGATGCAGGAGGCATGGGGGAAGCTCAGGGCCAGCGAGAGCACAGTGCGCCTGTGTGAATACAGGTAGGGCCGTGGCAGAGTGGGGAGATGGGCAGTGATACTGCTGAGGAGATGTGGGGGCCAATCCTGGCTGATCCCTCTGAGCGTCTGCGGGCAGACTAGTGCCTGAGCTGTGCCCCTGCCCCCAGATTGCTGCTGCTCATGATGGGTGCTGTACGGGGGCAAGTGCCTCTTCATCTCAGTGGAGAAGATGACCTGATGGGAGAGCCAGAAGAGAAATCCGCTCAGCTGCTGTGGGAAGAGGTGTCCACAGTGGGGATGCTGTCGCTGCCCCTCTGAGATGTGCCCTCTCTCCTAGGTACAACCATTCTGCAGACCACAGGCTATCAGCTAATGGGAAAATAGAGACTTCAAAATGTGGGAGAAAGTACCAGCAAATCTGCAAGCAGCCCCCAAAGCTGAGTACCACACCCAAGACCCTCCTTCCTCTCCTGGTCAAGGAGTGACTGTGCTGCCACTCTGCTCCATCACAGGGACAGAAGCTGGGGGTGTACCCCGAGACCCTCTCCCCTGTGCATGCATTGCCTCAACTGCATTGCAAAGCACTGAGAAAGGGTGTCTGTATTTTAAAGCAAGGCTCATGGAAAACAGACCTTATTTCCCTCTCTCGCACTCATGCATACACTTATACCACCTTGCACCAGCCCTCTGGACCTGGGCACGTGTCCCCATGTGCCCCAGCCAGCACAGCTTGCAGTGACCCAGGACTCCAGTGTGGAGCCCAGCTCCTGTCTACCATGCTCCCCTGAGGCTGTCAGTGGTGCAGTGGTGTGGGATGTGCTGTTTGCATCTTTTCAGAGCTGGGGGATGACAGTGCCATTGGTGTCTCTGACCTGTCTTCTTTGGGGAGTCCTGTGGATTTACCGCCTGTCCCTTGCCTATTCCCTCAGCACCAACAGCTCTCGTCATGCCCTTTCTTCTGCCTCCATCACCTGCCCAGGGCTTTGGGCTGGGCCTTGCCCGGGGAAGGTACAGGCAGTGGTGCCATCAGCGTGAGAAACCGCTGGGAAGCCCTAAGGCCATGGAGGAGTGCTGGGGAGCCCTGAGACCATGAGGAGCAAATGAGGAAGCCCTGAAACTGTGGAGGAAATGGGGGTGCAATGATGATTCCTGAGACCATGGGGAGGTGAATGAGGGAACCCTGAGACCATGGGGGTGTCGTGGTTTAGCGGCAGCTCCGCCCCACACAGCCACTCGCTCACTCCCCACCGGTAGATGGGGGAGAGAATCAGAAGGGTAACGCTCGTGGGTTGGGATAAGAACAGTTTAATAATTAAAATTAAAAGAAAACAACAGTAGAAATGCAATGTAAAGGAGAACAACGAGAGGCGCAAAGCCCCGGGGGAGGGGGGGGAAGGGAGGGGAGAGGGGGAACGAACCGCCGGAACAAACTGCCCGCGCCGCAGCCGCTCGCCGCCCGCCGACCCGACGCCGCGCCGCCTCCGCGCTGGCGCTGCAACTGCCCCCACCTCAATATATTGGTCATGGTGTCACATGGTATGGAATGAACCTGCCATTGGCCAGTCGGGGTCAGCCGCCCCCACCATGGCCCTGCCCCTCCCAGGCCCCCCCGCCACGCGGCAGAGCACGGGAAGCTGGAAAGGTAGATGACCCCCACAGTGAGGAGAATTAACCCCTTCTCAGCCAAAACCAGCACATTCTCCACCCCTTATTCCATACCATTTACACCATGCCCAGGTCCCATATGATGCAATACAACCATACCAACCACCACCCCTCCCCTTCCCATCCTTTAACATAATACACAGACATCATTCCCTTAGTTCATGGACCTTCTCTGTACAATGTCCATTAAAAATGTCCATTGAGTTCATCCAGTCCATGACTCTGGGCTCCATCTGTTGTATCAGTCTTTCAGGGTGGGAGAGATGGTGTGTGGCGTTGGGTTGCTGCATACCGAGTCAGTCATCGTTCCATCACTGCTGCACGGCTTGTTTCATAGTTGATCTTCCATGGGTTGGGAGGCTCGTACTCTGATATCATTGGTACAACACAGAGGTGACACACAGTATTATATAGCAGTTCACATTGTGCCATGCAGTTCATTGACTGTTTTCACCCAAAATCAAATCCCCTTGAGGCACACATCGGATTTCTCCATCCTCCCGCATCACCCACCAAGTGCACCCAGGTCCTCGAGCAAAAGCAATCCCACGAATGGGTTTGCCTTTGCCGGAGGCAGGAAGAACACAGACTGTTTTGCCCAGCATACTTTTTGTGTGCACTACAGGGACTCTATCCCCTTCCACAGTACGTAAGGATTCTGACTGGGCAGGGCCAGCTCGCCTGGCAGATCCCCTCGTGTTGACTAACCACGTGGCTTTTGCTAAATGTGTATCCCAGTGCTTGAATGTCCCACCCCCCATTGCTCTCAGTGTAGTTTTTAACAGTCCATTGTACCGTTCAATTTTCCCAGAGGCTGGTGCGTGATAGGGGATGTGATACACCCACTCAATGCCGTGCTCTTTGGCCCAGGTGTCTATGAGGCTGTTTCGGAAATGAGTCCCGTTGTCTGACTCAATTCTCTCTGGGGTGCCATGTCGCCACAGGACTTGTTGCTCAAGACCCAGGATAGTGTTCCGGGCAATGGCGTGGGGGACAGGATATGTTTCCAGCCAGCCAGTCGTTGTTTCTACCATTGTAAGCACATGGCGCTTGCCTTGGCGGGTCTGTGGGAGTGTGATATAGTCAATTTGCCAGGCCTCCCCATATTTATATTTCAGCCATCGTCCCCCATACCACAGAGGCTTTACCCGCTTCGCTTGCTTGATTGCAGCGCACGTTTCACACTCGTGGATAACCAGCACAATAATATCCATGGTCAAGTCCACCCCTCGATCACGAGCCCACCTGTATGTTGCATCTCTCCCTTGATGACCTGAGGTGTCATGGGCCCACCGAGCTAGAAATAGTTCACCCTTATGCTGCCAGTCCAGATCCACCTCAGCCACTTCAATCTTGGCAGCCTGATCTACCTGCTGGTTGTTCCGATGTTCTTCAGTGGCCCGACTCTTGGGGACGTGAGCATCCACATGACGTACCTTTACAACCAGGTTCTCTACCCGGGCAGCAATATCTTGCCACAGTGCGGCAGCCCAGATGGGTTTGCCTCTGCGCTGCCAGTTGCTTTGCTTCCATTGCTGCAGCCAGCCCCACAGGGCATTTGCCACCATCCAGGAGTCAGTATAGAGATAGAGCACTGGCCACTTTTCCCGTTCAGCAATGTCTAAGGCCAGCTGGATGGCCTTTACCTCTGCAAACTGGCTCCATTCACCTTCTCCTTCAGCAGTTTCTGCTACTTGTCGTGTAGGACTCCATACAGCAGCCTTCCATCTCCGGTGCTTTCCCACAAGGCGACAGGACCCATCAGTGAACAGGGCGTATTGCTTCTCATTTTCTGGCAGTTGGTTATACAGTGGGGCTTCTTCAGCACGTGTCACCTCCTCCTCTGGTGATAATCCAAAATCTTTGCCTTCTGGCCAGTCCATAATCACTTCCAAGATTCCTGGGCGACTGGGGTTTCCTACTCGAGCCCGCTGGGTAATCAGTGCAACCCATTTACTCCACGTAGCATCAGTTGCATGGTGTGTAGAGGGGATGTTTCCTTTGAACATCCAGCCCAGCACTGGCAGTCGGGGTGCCAGGAGCAACTGTGCTTCAGTACCAACCACTTCTGAAGCAGCTCGAACCCCTTCATATGCTGCCAATATCTCTTTTTCAGTTGGAGTATAGCGGGCTTCGGACCCTCTGTATCCCCAACTCCAAAACCCTAGGGGTCGACCCCGGGTCTCCCCTGGTGCTTTCTGCCAGAGGCTCCAGGTAGGGCCATTCTCCCCGGCTGCAGTGTAGAGCACATTTTTTATATCTTGTCCTGCCCGGACTGGCCCAAGAGCTACTGCATGGACTATTTCTCGTTTAATCTGTTCAAAGGCTTGTCGTTGCTCAGGGCCCCATTTGAAATCATTCTTTTTCCGGGTCACTTGATAGAGAGGGCTTACAATCAGACTGTAATTTGGAATATGCATTCTCCAAAAACCCACAACGCCCAAGAAAGCTTGTGTTTCCTTTTTGCTAGTTGGTGGAGACATGGCTGCTATTTTGTTGATCACATCCATTGGAATATGACGACGACCATCTTGCCATTTGATTCCTAAGAACTGGATTTCTCGTGCAGGTCCCTTCACCTTACTTTGTTTTATGGCAAAACCAGCTTTCAGAAGGATTTGGACTATTTTCTCTCCTTCCTCAAAAACTTCTTCCGCTGTGCTGCCCCACACAATGATGTCATCAATGTACTGAAGGTGTTCTGGAGCTTCTCCCTGTTCCAGTACAGTCTGAATCAGTCCATGGCAAATGGTAGGACTGTGTTTCCACCCCTGGGGCAGTCGATTCCAGGTATACTGGACGCCCCTCCATGTGAAAGCAAACTGTGGCCTGCACTCTGCTGCCAGAGGGATTGAGAAGAATGCATTAGCGATATCAATTGTGGCATACCACTTGGCTGCCTTTGACTCCAGTTCGTATTGAAGTTCTAGCATGTCTGGCACAGCAGCACTCAACGGTGGAGTGACTTCATTCAGGCCACGATAGTCTACTGTTAGTCTCCACTCTCCATTAGACTTCTGGACTGGCCATATGGGGCTGTTAAAGGGTGAGTGGGTCTTACTGATGACTCCTTGGCTCCTCAGTTGGTGAATGAGTTTATGGATGGGGATCAGAGAGTCTCTGTTGGTGCGATATTGCCGCCGGTGCACTGTTGTGGTGGCGATTGGCACCTGTTGTTCTTTGACCTTCAGCAACCCCACCACAGAAGGGTCCTTTGAGAGACCGGGCAAGGTAGACAGCTGTTCAGTTTCCTCCGTCTCCAAGGCAGCTACACCAAAAGCCCACTTGTAACCTTTTGGGTCCTTGAAATACCCTTTCCTGAGGTAGTCTATGCCAAGGATGCACGGAGCCTCTGGGCCAGTCACAATGGGGTGCTTCTGCCACTCATTGCCAGTTAGGCTCACTTCGGCCTCCAATACAGTTAGCTCTTGGGATCCCCCTGTCACTCCAGCAATGCTGATGGGTTCTGCCCCTATATAGTTCGATGGCATTAAGGTGCACTGTGCGCCGGTGTCCACTAAAGCTTTATACTCCTGTGGGTCGGACGTGCCAGGCCATCGGATCCACACAGTCCAGTAAGCCCGGTTATCCCTTTCCTCCACCCGGCTGGAGGCAGGGCCCCTCTAGTCCTGATCATGGCAGTCACAACTCACTTCCTGCAAATGTGAATCAGGAGTCCCTCTATTACACTTAGAAATAAAATCTGCGCTTCTACTCCTCTGTCTGGGGACTTGTTCACTGGAAACTGGAGCAGCGGCTTTCCTGGAAGAGCCCCCCTGAGTGACTGTTCTTCCTTGCAGTTCATGCACTCGTGCCTGTAGGGTCGAGGTAGGCTTGCCATCCCACCTCATCATGTCCTCTCCGTGGTCACGCAGGTAGAACCATAGGGTGGCCCGTGGTGTGTATCCCCTTCTTTGAGCCAAAGGACGCTTATTCCTAACAGCTGAGACACTGCTCTGTCGAGGTGGGGAGTAGGACAGATCTTCTTTGAGTTGCTGGACCTCTTGGGACAGTTTCTCCACAGCAGAGACAAGCGAGGAAGAGATATTTGTGTCGTAATCTCGGAGTCTATCTATCACCTCTGCCACCGTTGGTGTCTCGTCATCTTTCCAGGACATCACTGCCAATGAGTTTGCATGCGAAGATGGTGCGCTCCGTACAAACTTCCGCCACATGGGTCGTGTGCACTCGGCTTCATCTGGATCTTTGGATGACCGTTGATCGTCCAGGTCACCATAAATCACCTCAAACAGAGCTAATTCCCTTAGATACTGAATGCCTTTCTCCATAGTTGTCCATTTTCCTGGGCGATATGTAACATCTTCTTTAAAGGGATACCTTTCCTTCACTCCAGACAGGAGTCGCCTCCAGAGGCTGAGGGCTTGTGGCTTTTTTCCTATTGCTTTGTCAACGCCCCCTTCCCCAGAAAGGGATCCCAATTGTTTGGCTTCTTTTCCCTCTAGTTCCAGGCTACTGGCCCCATTATCCCAGCATCGGAGCAGCCAGGTGACAATGTGCTCACCTGAACGATGGCTATAATCTTTTCGCATATCTCGCAACTCGCTTAAGGACAGGGATCGGGTGGTCTCTATTTCATTTATTACTTCTCCCTCCTCTCCCCGCGATGGCCCTGGTTCTTCATCATCCCGTTCTAAACGAGTTGATGTCCGCTTCCAATATTTTGTCTTGTGTATGGGGGCAACTGATACTGTTGTGGGTTTATTTTCTGAGCCAGCTCCAGTACTTGTTGTGGGGGTTTGAGTGGCTGCAGTGCCTGTCGTCCGGGCTGGGTTGTCTACAGTGCCAGTCACTTTGCATTTCAATCCAGAGACATTCTCTTCCCCCTGGGGGCATTGAATGCTGTTGAGCAGGGCTCGGTATGCATGGGCCAGACCCCAGCATGTTGCAGTTATCTGTGTCTCTCTGGAGTTCCCAGCATAACAACATACTTTCTCCAAATATTCTACTAGTTTTTTAGGATTCTGCACTTGTTCGGGGGTGAAACTCCAAAACACTGGGGGTGCCCACTGCCCTAGGTATTTGCCCATGCTATCCCACATGCCCTGCCACTCGTAACTATCAAGCCTTGGGGAAGATTTCTGGGTGATATTCTTAAGTTGCTTAGTCAAAACCAAAACAACCTGCCCAAAAACTAACAATAAGTGCACCTTAACCACCCAAGGATGTTCAAGATACAAAGACGTTGTTGTAACAAAGGCACAGACATCATAGAACAAAGTTGCAAAGGTATTATTCTGTATTTCCTCCATATAAAATCTCTCAGAGGAGGAGGTATAATTGCTAATTGCCTCAACAAGGTGGTATCCGAAGTACAGTAACGGTTTCAGCAAAAACCCCAAATACCAGATAAAGCTGAAAACGAGTGTTTGTATAACAAATCTTGTAGGCAAAATGTTACTAATCACAGCAGAACACAGCAGACTCAACAAACCAACACCAATCTGTAACACCAACTGCAAAAAGGACAACATGGTGCTGTGACCAGCAGCTGTTATTATCTCCAACCCTTGAGCCCCACGTTGGGCGCCAAAAGGACTGTCGTGGTTTAGCGGCAGCTCAGCCCCACACAGCCGCTCGCTCACTCCCCACCGGTAGATGGGGGAGAGAATCAGGAGGGTAACGCTCGTGGGTTGGGATAAGAACAGTTTAATAATTAAAATTAAAAGAAAACAACAGTAGAAATGCAATGTAAAGGAGAACAACGAGAGGCGCAAAGCCCCGGGGGAGCGGGGGGGAAGGGAGGGGAGAGGGGGAACGAACCGCCGGAACAAACTGCCCGCGCCGCAGCCGCTAGCCGCTAGCCGCTAGCCGCTAGCCGCTAGCCGCTAGCCGCTAGCCGCTAGCCGCTAGCCGCTAGCCGATAGCCGCTAGCCGATAGCCGATAGCCGATAGCCGATAGCCGATAGCCGATAGCCGATAGCCGACCCGACGCCGCGCCGCCTCCGCGCTGGCGCTGCAGCTGCCCCCACCTCAATATATTGGTCATGGTGTCACATGGTATGGAATGAACCTGCCATTGGCCAGTCGGGGTCAGCCGCCCCCACCATGGCCCTGCCCCTCCCAGCCCCCCCCCGCCACGCGGCAGAGCGCGGGAAACTGGAAAGGTAGCCGACCCCCACAGTGAGGAGAATTAACCCCTTCTCAGCCAAAACCAGCACAGGGGGGAAAAGGGGTGCAGTGAAGACCCCTGAGACAATGGGGGATGCGTGTGAATAAGGGTGCCCTGAGGCCATGGGGGATTTGAGGGTGCAGCAAAGATCCCCAAGATCATGGGAGGCAAATGAAGGAGTCCTGAAGCCATGGGAAGAAATGGGGGTACAGTGAGGAGCCTTAAGACAGAGGGAGAGATAGAGGAGCACTGGGGAGGCTTGGGAACATGAGGGAAAGGCCCTGCCACCACAGGGGAAAGATCCCTATGACCATGGTGGGAGTAGTGAAATCTAAGCTGACATGGGGGCAATGAGGGAGGTGGGAAGCACTTCGCTAAGCTGGACTCAGGCAGCTCGTGAGAGAGGAGGTGTGGAAGGAGGCTGGTGGAGGAGCCCACAGCATGGCAAGGCTGGGAGGTTGGAACAGTGTTGTGGTTTAGCCCCAGTCAGCAACCAAGCACCACGCAGCTGCTCGCTCACTCCCCCCACCCAGTGGGACGGGGGAGAGAATTGGAAGAGTAAAAGTGAGGCAACTCATGGGTTGAGATAAAGACAGTTTAATAGCGAAAGCAAAAGCTGCGCGCGGAAGCAAAGCAAAACAAGGAATTCATTCACGACTTCCCATCGGCAGGCAGGTGTTCAGCCATCTCCAGGAAAGCAGGGCTCCATCAAGCGTAACGGTTACTTGGGAAGACAAACACCATCACTCCAAACGTCCCTCCCTTCCTTCTTCCCCCCCCAGCTTTATATACTGAGCATGACATCATATGGTATGGAATATCCCGTTGGTCAGTTTGGGTCAGATGTCCCGGCTGTGTCCCCTCCCAGCTTCTTGTGCACCTGGCAGAGCATGGGGAGCTGAAAAAGTCCTTGACCAGTGTAAGTGCTACTTAGCAACAACTAAAACATCTCCACATTATCACCACTGTTTCCAGCACAAATCCAAAACATAGTCTCATACTAGCTACTACGAAGAAATTTAACTCTACCCCAGCTGAAACCAGAACAGTGTGCAAGAGGGAACCTGTCAGTGGCCCCAGCTGCCTGCAGCCCTCAGCAGGGGATGGTGGATAGTGCGGTAGCGGCTCCCTTATGTGCTGTTTCCTCATCCAGGCTGTGGCAAAGTTGAACAGGTCCTGTGCCATAATAAGCCGTGGGAACATCAAACCCACCCAGTGTGCTGGTCCTGATGACCTGCACCTCTGGATCTGTGAAAAGACAGCGGGGCCGAGCTCCCCTTTCATATGATGATGGCTGCTGGCCCTGGCACCACTGTGGTGAGTGTGTCCACACCAGGCTCTGCTGTGCCCTGGGGTACATGGGGCCCATGGGGTGTGTGTGGAGGAAAACAGGGAGCCTGAGTCTCTGTGTGGGGCGTGTTGACCCCTGGCTTGGCGGGAAAGGGAGAGGGATGCAGGCACATCCCTTCAAGAGCTTGCCTTCATCCCTTTGCTGCCATGGTCTGCGGTAGCTTGAGACATGCCCCCCCCCCCGCCCCAAGCTGTGAGGCAGCAAAGGGGCAAGATGGAGGAAATCCCTTTGCAAGCTGCCTTCCCAGTCTCACTGTATGTGGGGGAGGCTGGGCAGCACCTCACCCTTACCTTCTGCCTTCCTTTGCAGCGCCTGCACCCCATGTTGCCTCTTCTTCAGCCTTGCTGCACCCCTGCCTGGGATGTCCCATCCATGTGAGCAACCCCCTTCCCTCTTCAGACCCCTGCCCAGGGGCCACCTGGGTCCTTCCCACCTGATCCCCTGGCCACAGCGATGCTCGGGCATCATACATACTGGGGGAGGCAGTGGTGCTGTTTTCCCCCCAGCTGACACACTTCAGCAGAGCGGTACAGGCCCCACAGCTGCACAGTGTACACTGGGTCTTCCTGAGCATAGAGGCTGGCACACCATGGGGAGCCTGGAACTGGCTGCAGAGTGGCGTGAGCCCTGATGCTCAGCACTGCAGCTGTGCAACAGCCCCAGAATGGAGTAAGCTGTGGTGCAGGGATGCAAGGATGCAGGAGCAGGGGATGGCACAGCCCCGTACCCGGCCAGGTTCCCTCCCCACAGCAGGGACTTTCTGCCTGGCCCCATCCCAGGAGCAGCTTGGCCCTGGCTTTCAGGCAACCCAGCAAGAGAAGCTGCACCTGAACTGGCCAGTGGTTGGGGTTTTTTTGCTAATTAGGAAGTAGAGCAGTGACCTTTAGGACTGTATTATGTGACGGTGCCCAACTCTGGCACTTGAAGCGGACTGATGCTCTGTGAGACAAATCATCAGGACTTTAAATAGTTACTACACATGTGCACGTGCGAAGATTAAGCAAAATAGCCCTGATGTAACACTGCAGCCAGGCAAGAGCAGAGGAAGTCATGTTCAACTAGGCGAAGATGCTCTCAGTTTATTATGGGGTCGTGTGTGCCATATATAGTTGAATGTTATGTGAATTAGCTTGCTTGAAAAGAAAAAGGGTGTTAAAGGCAGGTGTTTTGGAAGCAGCATGTCTTGTCCGCTGACTGAACCCACTTTGTAGCAAGAGACGCAGCTTGTCTGTTCTTTGCTTTCTTGTGTACAACCACAAACATAGACTTGAGGGCAAGAACCCAACAAACCTAAATAATAAATGGGACTTTGAGGCTGTTTCAACTGAAATGGTCACTTTGGGGGCATTAAGACCTGGGGCTGAGCCAGGCTGGCTCATGGTCCCTGAGGGAAGACCCCAAGAACCCTGGGCAAGCCTGTGACACCCTCTGGCGTGGGGCTCCCCTCCCCGTCCAACATGCAGCTGAGAGACAGAAGTAGCAGCTCAAGCTGCAGGGACATTCAGTTTTTATTGAACACTTTAAATAAGCTGGGTATATATTACAAGCAATTATTATCATTATTATTAATAATAATAAAACCCACAAGTTTTGCATTCACTAGTGCATTGTGCAGGAGGGAGGAAAGTCAGCTCCCACCCTTGCCAGGGGCTGGGCAGCCTGGCCACACTATCCACTGGCCCTTCCCCCCCCCCAGCCACCTGTGAGACTCTGGGATGGGATGCTGGGCAGGATGGCACCCTGGCCCCTTTGCCAGCACCCCACTCCTGACCCTGTGTGCCAGGGGGGCACAGGGTGCCATGCTGGCTCAGCACCCAGCCCTCATTATTGGGTGGGCAGGGGCCAACCCCAGCACTGGCAATCCTCCCTGGGCACTGCCCTATGGGCATCGCCCCTTTCCCAGCCCCCTGCACACCTCTCCTAATGTCAGGGACTGGGTGTGCTCCCCACACTTGTGAGGAAGCATGGGGACACCCACCAGACCCACAGGGTCCTCCAACACACACACACACTGATCCCTCTGCCACCAGCCCAGCCTCATTCACCCCATGGCCTAGGGGGCCATGAGGGGCTCCTGACTCATTGCACACCCCTTGGTGAGAGCCTGCAGACGGGTGGGCCCTTGGGGAAGAGGGATCCCACATCCAGGGCTTGAGTCCTGGGGGCCCTGCAGGGGACCAGCCCTGCTGCCCGGGGCAGTGCTGGAGCGTGCCTGAGGCAGGGGTGTTATTGCGCTTCAGTCCCCAGCAAGGACCCAGCCCACCCCTGGGGCTCCCCGCAGACTCCTGAGGTCAATCCTGGCAGGACAGGCACCTGAGCAGCACCATGGTGGCCACAGCATGGGGCACTGCGGCCACCAGGTGCTGAGCAAGTGAGGACAGACTGAGGGACACACTGGGCTCCTGCACCTGCCTGGTGCTGCGGCCACAAGGGGGGGTCCAAGGGGGGGGCTGGATGCAGCCCTGCTCCCCAGGGGTCCCGGGCACTAGGGCTGTGCCTCTGGCAGCTTCAGGCTGGGCTCTGCCAGCACCGGCCCTGGGGCTTTCTGGTGGCAGCTTCGGTCGTGGCAGAGGAGGCGCTTGGTCTTGCATTTGAGGTTCTGGTAGCTGGGTGGGCTGGGTGTTGGCCGGTGGCAGACAGAGGCCAAGCTGAAGCTGAAGGGACCTAGGCAGTAGCTGGGGCAGGGCAGCACCTTGTTCTACTCCAGCATGGTGCTGGAGCCGTGCTCAGGTAGCATGGTTGCATGCTCCGTCTGCTCCAGTGCTGCCGCGCAGGGGATGCTGAGCTTAGAGAAGCCGTACTCCAGCCCGCTGCCCCAAGCCAGGGTTTTGCTCACCACCATGTGGTTGTTGAAGAGGAGCCCATTGGGGGCTCGCGGCTCCAGCTGCCAGGTTCGGGTGCCCGAGGCTGCCGTGTGGATGAAGTTGCTGTTGGGGGTGACCTGCAGCAGCTCAGGACTGTTGGGGCCACAGTCCATCTGCTCCTCCGCCCCAGGGCTAGGGGGGGAGGCTTGTCTCCATGCCAGGGGGAGGAGGAGGGCAGGGGGCTGGGGGTTGGTGATGGGACAAGGGGACCCTACGCCCAGCACCAGGCCCTCGGTGGGGCAGCTTGTGGGAGGCAGGCAGTGAGTGGCACTTGTGGGAGGTGGTGGCAGGGGCCAAGAAGTCCCACTGCACCTCCATGGTGGGCTTGGGCATCACGGGGGTGCTGAGCTGGAGCAGGGCAGGGGGCAGCAGATTGAAGGTGAGTGAGATGACCAACTTGCTTGGTGTGTCAAAGAGCTTGATCTTCCCTCCCTTCAGGTCCTCACGCTAGGAGAAGGGGTTGATGCAGGGTGGCAGCTCCTTGGTCCTGGCCCTGCCATAAGGCTCCAGCAGCTGCAGTAGGGTGGGCGATTTGTGGGGGAACATGTCAGACTGGCTGTGGGACAGGCACTGGTCTGGCTGCAGGTACTGTGTCCCCAGCTTGTGCAGGGGCAACTGCTCAGCATGGCTGGCTGCCTGCCCGGCTACCACTGGGCACAGGCACAGGAGTGGGTCACCAGCTGCCAGCAGCTACTGGCATGGGGTGCCACAGGGTGCTGGGCACCCAACAACCCAGGGGCACACCCTGGGCGGGGGAGACAGAGATCGGCTCTATCCTGCAGACCTCATGCAACCCGTCTCCTGCCCTGATGTCTGCCAGGGTAGGATGGGACACCCCACAGCCCCCCTCCTTGCATACCCCTATGGCCTGTCCTTGGGGTGCCCACATACCATTGAGTGTGGCCGCTGTCCCAGGCATGGGCAGGGTCTCCCCACTGCTGAAGAGGGTGGCCCCAGTGCCCTCAGCACCTGGCTGGTGCTGCAGGACACTCTCCAGGCACTGCATGATTTCCAGGAACGAGGGGCGGGAGGTGGGCTCCATCTGTGGGCAGGAGGGGTTCCCTGTGAGGTCTGCAGACCCCCACCAGCACCCCAGGGTGCCCTGCCCAGCAAAGGCAGCTCCCTGCCTCTCCCCCTGCATAGGCAAGGCTGCTTGTCCTGCCTGGCTGCCCTGGCAGCAGAGATGGGAGGCTCACACTGCAGCAGTGGAAAGCAAGCTGGAGGAAGGCCACTGGGCAGTCAGTTCCCACCATGGTGCGGAAAGTGGTGATGTCCAGGCCAAAATCCTGTGCCAGGGAAAGGAGGGAGAGTGAGGTTGGGTCCCCTGGGGCACCACATAGCCCAGGGGACCCAGGGTGGCCTGGCCTCCCTCACCCGCTGTACTGACTGCATATCACCCAGAGCTGCAGACCTGGCAGCACCCCAAGTTGGGTCAAGGCTGGGGGATGCTGGGACACAGATCCCTCCTGCTCTCTGCCTGAATTCAACCATCCCCTTCTCCCACCCCGGCTGACTCTGGGCTCCAAGGACAAGTTATCATCAGAGAGCATTCCTCCCCAGGCAGCAGCACCTGCTGCCAGGAGACATTTAGGACACAGCACCCCTGCCCCGAGACGTGGGGCAGCTCCTGCACATGGGGCTCTGCCCCACGCAGGATGGTCCCCCTAGTTTGGTGAAGCAGCCCTAGCCGCAGTGCTGCTGCCTGCTGCCTTCCCTCCCTGTCCCTGTCCCAGGGAGTCACCTCGGTGCGGGGCAGGTAGTCAGGGTCAGCAGGGACGCGAGCAATGGTCTCGCACAGGATGATGCTGTACGCGAACACATCAGCCTGCAGAGAGCAGGGAGTCACTGGGGGGGGCCCTGCAGACCCGAAGCAACATGCCCACCCTTCTGTAAACCCACACCATCCTCCTCCCTGCGGAGCCATACTAGGGGCCCTGCCACCTTGCTCCTGAGGGATGCCCAGTTCCTTCCCTCCATGTGCCTGACCTCCCCCAGGGCCGCAAATCCTGCAAACCACCAGTGGTGTAAGCCTGGAGAAAGCCCTGCATGCAGCAATCACAGCATATCACCTTCTCATTGTAGATCTCCCCTCGCAGCACCTCAGGCGCCATCCAGTACGGGGAGCCCACCACAGCCAGTGGCTCCTTCTTGCTGCCCTCGCTGGGGGACATGGCAGGACATCAGGGGCTGCCTGCAGGCCCCTGCTCCCATCCCACCTCCCATCCTCCCACTGGGGCAGCCCAAATCGCCATCTCCATCTCCCTTTCTGGGCCAACCTTCCTCCATGCACCCCATGAACTCATGTCTCCCCACCCACACCATCCCCTTCTCCATCCTTTCCTAGCCAGACCCAAATGTATCCGTCCAATGAGTCCGCACCGATGAGGACCAACCCCACCGTCCCCCATCTCTGTCCTTCTAGCTGCACCCCAAATGTCCATCCCTCCCCAGCTCCTGCTCCAAGTGGGCTGTAAACCCCCCACTCCAAGGATGGGGATGGACAGGTGGACACTGCCCACGCACCTGTAGGTGGGGATCTTCTCTGCCAAGCTGAAGTCACCCACCACAGCTGTGTAGCCGTTGGCCTCACATTGCACCAAGCAGTTCTGGGGGCACAGGAGGACTCCTGTCACACCACCCGTGCCAGCCCTGCCTTGCCAGCCACTGCTCTTGGGATGCCCTGGGCACAGCACAGCCTCCTGCTCCCCTGACAGCTGTGCCCGGGCAGCAACGTGGGTACGGGACAACAAGAGCAGTGGAATGCCCCGTACCTTGGAGGTAAGGTCACGGTGGAAGATGCTCTTGGAGTGCAGGTAGTGCAGGCCACAGGCAATGTCGAGGGCCAGCTTGACACACATGGACCAGGAGAGGGGCACAGGGCTGTCCAGCAGCTGCTCCAGGTTCCCACCATTGATGTACTGATGGGAAGAGCTGGGCAATTGCATCACTGTGTCCCCACTCCCCCCCATAAAGCTGGGTCCCCATCTCTCACCCCAGCGCATCCTCCAACCACCCCCCGGCACAGACCCCAGCAGACCTTGCCCTGCACATGTGCCACTGGCCGAGAAAGTGTCCCCATAGCCATTGCCATCCCCTCCCCAGGCCCTGCCCGCAGGAACCCTGAGACTCATGGCTGTTGCCCTACTCTCACCTCTGTCAGCGTATGCAGCTGTCCCTGGTGCACGCACACCCCCATAAACCTGTGAGACAGAGGGGATCTGAGGATGACTGCGGCAGGGACCAGCCCCAGGAGCTTGCCCAGCCCTAGTAGCAGCTCTGACTGGGGATGGCAGTGGGGGAGCAGGTCCTACCTGAGGATGTTGGGGTGTGAGAGGCGGTTCATCAGCTGCACCTCCCGCAGCATGTTGCTCCGGTTGCTGGTCAGCTTGTTCATCTTCAGCACCATGATCTGCCCGGACTGGCGGTGCTGCACCTGGAGGGGGGTGCAGGGGTAGCTGAGCCCCACATGCCTCCACAGCTGCCCCCAGATGCCAGCCTGCACCCAGCACCCACACCCAGCCCTAAAGGTTGAAGCTAAGCGCCCCACACACCTGAGGTATGGGAAACCTCAGGGACTGTTAGGGTTGGGGGGGCTTTCCCAGCACAGCAGCACCCCAAGGACCCCCAATGCCAATGATGCACAACCCCATCCTCCCCAGGGCATCCTGCTTGTCACACTCCCTCCACCACACTACACTGCCCAGCCCTCCCTGAGAAGCAATGGCAGCTCCTGCAAGCTGTGACCCCAACCCTGCTGCAAAGACAGGCAGGTGCAGGATTGGGGCACACCAGGGAGAGCTTCTTCAGGTCAGTACCACCCAGCCAGACCCCACCAGCATGGGGTGGAGGACAGAGGGGGCACATAGCCCCTGAAAAGGGCCCGGGGGTGGCCAACGCTCCCCTGGTGCATGACTCCAGCCCCATGGGGCACTGCGCTCAGACAAGGCTGTATATTTAGCCGTCCCCAGCCCAACACTGTCATGCAAGCTGGGGGCCTGGCCCCCCGCAGGGAACAGCAGCTGAATGTGTGGCCAAGCACGGATACCCCTGTCCTCCGACAGCCCCTGGCACGTGCAGGATGAGGGATGGGCATGGGATCCCGTGCCCCAGCACTGCGCCAGGGGCCTGAGCCAGTGCTGGGGGTCCCCTCCTGAGCAGGTGCTGGTGGTGGGATGGGACCCTCCTGGAGCAGCAACTGGGGGGGAGGACACCCTGCCAGGTCCCAGCTGCCCCCCAGCATGCACCAAGCCATGCATGGAGGTGCAGGCATTCCTCAGCACTGCTGTCAGCTCTCCACTCTTCTCCTTTTTAGTCGATGCTGATCGAAGCTGCTGTGCTGGTGCCAGCCACTGGCCGACCTCACACCCCTGTGCCCCAGGCAAAGCACAAGGGGCTGGCTGGAGGCAGGGTCCCCAGTGCCACTCATCCTGCTCTCAGCTTGGCCCCTGCCCCCATCACAGTGGGGAAGGCTGATGTGCTGGGCTCTCTTCCCACCCCATGGCAGGCATTGCTTCAGGGAGTGTCCTGGGGTGCACACTAAGATGGGGACCTGTCCAGTGCCCAATACCCAGGGGATGGGCAACAGCTCCCCACCACCAAAAGGCCTGGCGGGGGGGGGGAAATTAGGTCTTTATGAAGACCTTCACGTCTGGGTGCACCAAAGCCAAACCTGCCCCAGGCAGAGTGGAAGTGAGAGGCAGTAGCCTGGCAAATACCTCTGTGCCACCACCAGCTCATTAAGTTCATGGAGAGGCTCTGAATAATTCAGCAGCCACCTGCCTGTGGGCACCCCACTCTGGTTACACCTGCCACCTGCATCACCTCTCGGCCAGCTCCAGACAGCCTTCCAGGACCCCTGGCCTGCCTCCTCCTCGCTGAGCACCAGACAAAGTGCCTGGGCTCAGGGAGAGCCTGTCTCAGGCTGATGGCACAGTCCCTGCTGCAGGGAGCACACTCCTCCAGCCCCATGTGCACCCAGGGTGCCCCATCTAATGGCACCCCAGGTCCTCCCCATGCCCACCACCTGGCTCACCCCAACCCATCACTTGCAGTGCCTGGCACTGCTGTTAGTCCCATCCCAAGCCCACACCTGAACCAGCGGGCAGGGAAAGGAACACCCCCACACCATCTCCACCATCCCTGCTTTCCCTCCACCCTATCCCCACATGTGGGGCAGCTGGAGGCAGCACCAGTCACAGAAATGGGGTTCCCAGCCTGGCCCTTGTGGCTGTGCGTGCTTTAAGGAGGGGACCTGCCTGGCCAAAGCAGGGTGGACAGGGTCTCCCTTGGCCCCTCCAGCTCCCCGCAGAGCCCCAGTCCAGGACAGAACCTGCTCAGGAGCACCCCACTGCTGGCCCTGCGGACAAAACCAGTGGGACCCCCCCAGCCCCACCAAGTCCCTAGTGTTGGGTGCTGCCCAGTAAAGCCCAGCACTCCCAACCTGGCTTGCCTGGTGGCAGCGCTGCCTTTCTACACCATGCGGGGCTGGCAGGACTGGCTTGGTTGGTTTGGCTGGCAATGGCGGCTGCCAGGTGCCAGGACCTGGCTCCATGGTGCAGGCAGGCTCAGCCCCACCAGGATGGCTGCAGACAGTGAGGCTCCAGCACCATGTACCCATGATAGGAATGCTGGGCAGCACGCACAATGCTGGTACTCAGTGGCCATGTGCCATGGGGCTGACCGGGTCCCTGCCAGCATCAGGGAACAGTCCCCGGCGGGCATTGGCTCAGCCCCACATAGCTGGGACATGCCTGTGGCTTAATTCCTTGTTAATAAGACTCCTGCCATTGCAATAGGCTGGGTTAGGTCCAAGTGTAGCCCTACAACATCTAATTGTAGCCTGGGGGGGGAAGGTCCGGTGAAAGCCCCTTCCCAGGAGCCCCTGACTGGCACAGTGCTGCCCTGGCACCCTGCTCCAGGACTCCATCCCCAGGGTCAGGGAGGGCTCCAGGGGCTCCCAGGACAGCCCCAGCCCCATGCACATGGGGCACAGCCTCCTCAAGGGCATCCAGTGCCCTGAGTTTGTTTGTGAGGCCCCATCCTGCTGTCTCCCCTGCATGCTCTGCAGCTCAAGAACAGCCCCTGCCTAGGCTGGCAGGGAAGGAGTTACATTCCCCTGGGAGCCCTGCGGCCTCCTACATGTGCTGGCCAGTTTACCCAGTCCAGCCACAGAAGCAGAGTAGCAGCGGAGGGAGCAAGCCACGATCCCAGGCAGGACACATCCCTGTGTTAAGGGGGTTTCCTTCCCCTCTGATGTCCAGAGAAGTGAACGGGCAGCAGAGCCTCCCCAGCCACAACCGTGTTTCCCCTCGCCTCTCCGTGCTCTGGCATGGTGCCCAGGAATCCCAGCGCATTCCCTGGAGCTGAGTTCAGACGAACAGCTGTGCTGGGGTGCGGGGGGGTGGGGGCAAAGCTGCCGGCCCCCACCCAGGAGCCAAGCGAGCCCTTGCCCCTTGCTGATGCCCCCAGCACCCTGCATGGCCCCTCTGTTGGGCGTCTCGTGGGGGTACTGCAGCCAAGCATGTTGGTCCCCATCCCATCTGTTGCTATCATGCGGGCCTGGGGGATGGGATGGGGCTGGCTGCAGCCCCAGCCTGGGCACAAGGGATCTGAGCTCTTTTAACAGCAGTAATTAAAGTCTTATTTAAAGAGCATGCTAATCAGAGCGAGCAGATGGCCTGCTCCCTCCCCACAGTCAGCACTCCCTCTAGACACAGGGCAAAGCACCCCCTGCACCATGGCCAGGCTCACATATTACCCCACTCATCCCACATCCCCTTGCCCCAGCTTGGTGCAGGCAAGGCAGTCACACAGGGAGCCCAGCAGGGAAAAAACGGGAGGGCAGATAAGGGAGTTGGCAGCACTGCTGGTAATCCCAGAGTCGCCTGCAATGGCTGCGTCTTAGCTTGCGGGAATCCCAATAGCGCAACAGGTCTTTTACTAGGTGGAACTGTAAAACCTGCTCATCACAGAAAAAGCAGAATTGGTCAAGACAGACTTCCTCCAGGGAAGCAAAAGGAACAGAGTATGCAGCGCCTGCTTCCAACAAATGCTTGAGCATCAGTAGTCCTCACCTCCCATGCTCTCAGGAGCAGCACCATGGGCACAGCAGAAGCTGGGGCAGCACTGGCGTCGCACCGCAGTGGCAGGGCATTGCCAGCCCTCATCAGCAAGCCCAGAGCACACCCCATGACAGTGCAGGAGAGGTGCCAGTGGGTCCTGGGCTAGTCAGCACAATGCGTTTCCAGTGCCTAGGGCTCCTGAGTGGCAATAGCAGGGCCAGGGCTGCTCCTGGCCTCACCATGCTGGCTGACCTTGGCAAATTCACTTCCTCCCTGGCTGCCTTAGTTTCCCCATTTGTGCTGTCTGTGTCATGCTGCTCCACCCTCCTTTGTAAAACAAGGCAAGGTCCACTGATGAAGGGCAGCAAATAAGAGGGAGGGAGTTATGTCATTAGTTGCACTGGTAAATTGGGAGTAAATGGAAAATCTCAAAGGCTGGCGAGGAAGCGAGCAGAGACGGGCGGGTGGCAGCACAGGGAACTGCTAACTCCACCCTGGCACCACGGAAATGGGGCTCTGGGCTGAGCGTACTGAAGGGCTGTGCCCTGGGAAGCAGCATCTCTGGGAGGATGTGTGACAGTGGGGCATAAGGGACAGAGCTGGATAAATGAAGACCTCCGGATACAGCCCCTGGGAGAGTGAAGCCAGGATACTGCCTGCAGCCCCCATGTCTGCTGCAGACCACACACAGGAAAGAGAGGGATTTGGGGAAGAGGTGCAACAGCGGTTTAAGGGCTAGAGAAAATGTCTGGCACAGACACACCCGGCTCAATCTGCTCAGTCTATTGGAGATGGAGAAGCAGCTCGCTGCAATGTCCATGTACCTGAGAAAATGGGTGGGCCTGGTGCCTCTGAAATCACACAGGGAAAGGCAATGGGAACCAGCTGTTCCAAAGGAAAATGGCCCAGCTCTACAGCACAGCAAGGGATTGGCAGGGAACAACCCCTATGGAAAAGGGCATCTTTCCATCACCAGCATCTCCTGTCTGCTCCAGACAGCCTTTCCAAGAGAAGTGCTTGGCTGGAGCGGGCTAAGGCTCAACCCAGGGGCAAGCTTGGGACACCAGGGCTTCGACACTGAGCCCTTTGGCTTTAACGCTGGGAACACAGTCAGAGACCAGTGGCAGTACCCCAGCACCCCGCCTGGCCCTGGCTCAGCTGCTCACCAGAGCTGAGCTACCTGGGTAGGGACATAGATGCCCAGGTCCCCTCCCCATCCCCCATGCCCACTAAGGCTGGAATGAGGCAGGACCCAGCAGCCACATGGAGGAGGGAGCTGCAAGTGCCCATGGCTGTGGAAAGCACAGCAGGAACAAGGGAGGTGGGAGGAAAATGGGTCCTGTGCTGCCCTGCCAAGCCACATCCTCCTTGCAAGCTCAGGCAGCCAAACCCCAGCTCAGATCCTGGGCCTGCCCTACCATCCTGCTGAGATCTTGGACTCAACCCACCGCACAAGCACAACCATTTCCTCTCGTCCTATCACTAGTAACTTGGGGGAAGAGACCAACAACCACCTACTTGCTCTCTAGACCCTTCAACAGATTCGTTGCCCTTCTTTGGACACGCTCCATCAACTCAATTGTCCTTCTTGTAATGAGGGGCCCAAATCTGAACACAATATTCAAGGTGTGGCCTCACCAGTGCCAAGTACAAAGGGACGATCACATCCCTACTCCTGCTGGCCACACTATTCCTGACACAAGCCAGGATGCTGTTGGACTTGTTGGCCACCTGGGCACACTGCTGGCTCATGTTCAGCCAGATGTCAATCAGCACCACAGGGCCTTTTCTGCCAGGCAGCTTTCCAGCCACTCCTCCCCAAGCCTGTAGCATTGCATGGGGTTGTTGTGACCAAAGTGCAGGACCTGGCACTTGGCCTTGTTAAACCTCATACAATAGGCCCCAGCCCATCAATCCAGCCTGTCCAGATCCATCTGCAGAGCCTTCCTACCGTCGAGCAGATTGACACTCCTGCCCAATTTGGTGTCGCCTGCAAACTTACTGAGGGTGCACTTGATCCCCTCATCCAGATCGTTGATAAAGATATTAAACAAGACTGGCCCCAACACTGAGCCATGGGGGACACCGCTCGTGACCGGCCGACAACTGGATTTAGCTCCGTTCACCACAACTCTCTGGGCTCAGCCATCCAGCCAGTGTTTTACCCAGCGAAGAGTACACCCATCCAAGCCATGAGCACCCAGCTTCTCTAGGAGGATGCTGTGGGAGACAGTGTCAAAGGCTTTGCTAAAGTCCAGGTAGACAACATCCACAGCCTTTCCCTCATCCACTAGGCGGGTCACCTGGTCATAGAAGGAGATCAGGTTGGTCAGGCAGGACCTGCCTTTCATAAACCCATGCTGCCTGGGCCTGATCCCCTGGTTGTCCTGCACATATCTGGTGAGTTCACTCAAGATAAATTGCTCCATAACCTTCCCCAGTACCGAGGTCAGACTGACTGGCCTGTAGTTCCCTGGATCCTCCTTCCGGCCCTTTTTGTAGATGGGCATCACATCATCAAGCCTCCAGTCATCTGGGACCTCCCCTGTTAACCAGGACTGGTGATAAATGATGGAGAGTGGCTTGGCAAGCTCCTCCGCCAGCTCCCTCAGCACTCTCGGGTGGATCCCATCTGGCCAAATAGACTTGTGAGTGTCCAGGTGGCTCAGCAGGTCGTAAACTGCTTCCTCCTGGATTATGGGGGGTTTATTCTGCTCCTCGTCCCTGCCTTCCAGCTCAGGGGGGTGAATACCCTGGGGATAACTGGTCTGACTTAAAGACTGAGGCAAAGAAGGCATTTAGTACCTCATCCTTCTCCTCATCCTCGGTGGCAATGTTCTCCTCCGCGTCCAATAGAGGATGGAGATTCTCCTTGGATCTCTTTTTGTTGTTAATGTATTTGTAAAAACATTTCTTGTTATCTCTAACAGTGGCCAGGTTGAGTTCTAGCTGGGCTTTTGCCTGTCTAGTTTTCTCTCTGCATGACCTAATGAGATCCCTGTACTCTTCTTGTGTTACCTGCCCCTTCTTCCAAGAGTGGTAGATTCTCCTTTTTTTTCCTGAGTCCCAGCAGAAGCTCCCTGTTCAGCCAGGCCGGTTGTCTTCCGTTCCAGTTCATCTTGCAGCACCTGGGGACAGCCTGTTCCTGTGCCTGCAACACTTCTTGAAGAAAGCCCAGCCTTCCTGGGCCCCTTTGCCCTTCAGGACTTCCTCCCAAGGGACTCTCCCAACCAGTGCCCTGAACAGGCCAAAGTCTTGCAGGGTCTGACCCATTCCTTTCCTTGCTAGTGCTGCTCCAGCTTGGTGCCTTCACCTACCGGGGTGATTGATGGCATGTGCCAGGGAGGCTGCTGCAGCCATGGGGAACAGCACTCTGCAACAGGCCACATTCCCGGGCTTCCCAGGCCTCACACATCTGTCCCACTGACAGTGGCCCAACAGAATGACAGCAGCAGCTTCATGGACCTCTTGTGATGGGCATGGAGAGGAGACGTCAGTGTTTGTGTGTGGAGATGGGAGGCTGCAGGCTCTGCCTTTCCACCACAATGGCCAGCTGCAGCTGCTCAGATGGCAGTGGGTGCCTTCCCTGCCTGGTCTCAGCCCTGGTACCTGAGATCTGAGCACCCTGCTGCGCCCACATCCTGGTGACCTCCAGCTCCTCAGTGGTGTAGGAAGCCACTCAGAGGAGCAAAGGTAGCTCAGCTGGGACCAGAAGGAGAGCAAACATTGCCTCTCCCTTTCCCTTGAGTGCATATGAGCAGTAGCCCCCTGAGGGTCAAGGCACCTCAGCAGAGATAGGAAGTCCTGTCAAGGCATCCTGCAGAGAGAAACTCAGGACCACTGCCTGTTCAGGGCAGTGCTCACTGACTCCTGTTAGCTCATGTTGATGCTTCTCATGCCTGGGTGCTGGTACCGTGACATCTGTGGAGGCAGCATCCACATCCCATCCCTGTCTCTTAGTGATGGGCAGTGATCTCATCTCCCTGATCTGCTTCTTCTCAAACAAGCCCCCATGCCCCTGCCAGGGTACAGAACAAGGTGGCAGGGGACTGAGCAGCCAACGCCTGAGCCCAGATGAGTGCATCCCTGCTGGAAGCCCTGTGGGCTGTGAATTTGAAAACATTGAGAACACATAAAAAAACCCAACCACCACCTCTGAAAAGGAGAGACAGGCAGCTCTGGCCATGCCTGCACCACCTGTGACCCACAGTGATGTGACATGCAGCCATATGAGCACAACTACATCCTTGCAATGAATCAGCACTGTGGGGAGCTTCACTGGTCACCAGGACCCGGTCACCTCATGCCAAACAGGTAGGGGAAATGCTACCACCTCCAGCATCTCCCACCCTGCTCCTGAACCAGCCTGAACGGCTTATCTCCCAATACCTCCCATCTTCCAAGGCTGCCCAGCAGGCAACAGAGCTGCTCCTTGCCCTCTTGACCTGGCCCTGGACAATGGGGCTCTCAGCAGCTCCACACTCACCCCAGGAGGCTGTGCCAGCCTTGCTCCATCTCCTGCCTCTTGCCAGGCTATTAGTAATACTCCCCAGCCACAATGCAGCATCCCTGAAGTGCTTGTGGATCTGCCAGATGTGAGCCAGGAGCAGAGACACCAAGAAGCTGGTCTGGCTGCAGTGGTAGGTCGAGCCGGACCACATCAGAGTGCTGCCCAGGACTGGCCTTGGCTGAGCTGGTGGGAGCAACCCTGTGACCCATGCCACCAGCTGCAGGAGAGCAGGGCAGGGAACAGAGCTGAGAGTGCTCAGTGGGTCTTGGCCTATGGCTTTGGGGAAGAGCCTTCACCTGTGGTTCATCGCTGCCCTTTGATCTGCACAGCTTGACATTGCTGCACGGAGGAACTCAGAAGCAGCACAGCAATGTGTAGGGAAAGGCTGGTGAGGGCATGCATAGCTCAGCACAGTGCCTGCCAGAGACCCTACAGAACAAATTCACATACACAGTCCACCCCAGAGACCCTACATTAACAAACCAACATCCTCAGCCTTGCCCTGGCTTCCTTACCCATCCCAGAGCTGACAAAAGGAAAACCTGGAAGAAAGCAATGCATCGGGCTGGAGAAACATTTCCCTGTGAGCGCTGAGCTTCTGTTCTGGAAGGGTGCATCCCACCCTGGCCATAGCAGCATGGGTGAAAGAGATGCTCCCAGCCCCTTCTGCTCTCCTGCCCCCAAGTAGAGACTGTGAAGCCCCGCTTATTTTCCTGGATGCCTGAGCAAGAGGTAGGTGCTGCAAGGGGCTCCCTACCCTCAAGCCAGCAGTCACTCAGGCTACATCTCTCTAACTCCTCAGCCTGAGCATGGCCCTGTAATCGTCCTCACCGCTCGGTTGGTTCCCTGACACAGTTTTGGCCTGTCCCAAATAGGACAGGTTCAAGGGAGGTCACAGGCCAGGGCCATTCCCAGGAGGAAACGTGGCCATGGCCACCTCCAGGCAGAGAGGAGAGTTTTGCTGAGTGCCTGGCCTCCTGCGGCTGCTGCCTTCCCCTGTCTGTGCTGGGACACAGAGGAGCAGGGTGATGATGCTGGGCTCTGGATGTCCATTGGAGCCTTTTGCCTGGGGGTCACTGATACTGTCATGGTTTAGCCCCAGTCAGCAACCAAGCACCACGCAGCCGCTCACTCCCCACCCAGCTGGATGGGGGAGAGAATCAGAAGAGTAAAAGTGAGGAAACTGATGGGTTGAGATAAAGACAGTTTAATAGGGAAAGCAAAAGCTGCACATGCAAGCAAAGCAAAACAAGGAATTCATTCACTCCTTCCCATCGGTAGGCAGGTGTTCAGTCATCTCCAGGAAAGCAGGGCTCCATCATGTGTAACAGTTACTTGGGAAGACAAACTCCATCAGTCTGAATGTCCCCCTCTTCCTTCTTCCCCCCCCCCCCCAGCTTTATATACTAAGCATGACATCATATGGTATGGAATATCCCGTTGGTCAGTTGGGGTCAGCTGTCCTGGCTGTGTCCCCTCCCAGCTTCTTGTGCACCTGGCAGAGCATGGGGAGCTGAAAAGTCCTTGACTAGTATAAGCACTAATTAGGAACAACTAAAACATCTCCACATTATCAACACTGTTTTTAGCACAAATCCAAAACATAGCCCCATACTAGCTACTATGAAGAAAATTAACTCTATCCCAGCCGAAACCAGGACAGATGCCAAGGCCACATGGGGACAGTCATGCTCTGTCCAGGCGTCAGAGGGGCTGGAAAACAGAGCATCAGCTCTCTGTGCACCAGCAAGATTGGGAACTCCCTGTGATTGGGGGCACTTCCCAGCCCCTTCCCTTGCCCCTGTGCCCTGGCCGGACCCTGTTCAGGCAGGGCAGGCTGAGGCAGCACAGGCTGGAGCATGGCTCAGCATGGGGAGGGAAGGCAGCTGCACTGTGTTTGGCATGGAACTTGCTGTCGTGCCGCTGCTTGCAGCTGATTCAGTCACAGCTCTTTATTGCTTCTCCTGGCTGCTGAAAATCTCATTAGGTTTAGTGATCTCTGTGAGCAGCGCTGCCAGCCTTTCTCATCTCCTTCCTTCTCCCATGAGTTAAGGCACCCTGTCCTCCAAGGAAGTGAATCGCCATGCTCCATGGGGCCTGGGCCAAAAAACCTTCCCACACCCTGGTGTATGTGAACATGTCTGGCACAGACAAGGTGTGCCAGGGTCTGCCATGAAGACACATGGTGTAAGGGCAAGGAAAGGAGGTGTGGTGTTGTTCTACCTGGGGACTTTTCTACAACACAACAGGACAAGGGAGCAGAGCTGTCCACACACAGCAGCATTGTACCCCACAGCGGGTAAAAAAATCAGAAAAGAGAGTGAGTCCTACTCAGCTACATTAGTGGCAAATGTGTGAGGCCAATGCTTCCAGGCCAGCAGCAGCAGAAGCAAATGCTACTTGAGCCAGGGCAAGTGGTGGCAGTGCTGCCTTAACCTGGGGTCTCTGCAGGTTCCAGCAAAAGGCAGGGCTGAGATGAACGGGGCAGGGCTTTGATCCTGCTGTGTCTTGCACATTGGAGCCCCGTTCCCAGGCAGCATCTGCATGCCACCACATGCCACCATTAATAACTTTGATTACCGTGGCCTAATTTCTGTCCACCTGTGTCATGGGTGGCTGGTCACCCCACCCTGGTGAGCCCTTGTTCTGCAGTGGCTCGTTGCACCAGCACTGGACAAACTGGTCTCCTGGCGTAATTACAGCCAGGAGAGGCCCAGTGCTGCAGGCTGTGGGTGAGCCAAGTGTGTCACCACCAGTCCAGCACCTGGGATGTAAGTCACACCATGATGCATGGCAAGTCCTTTCTCATGGGACATTCAGGAGCATCTGTGTGGATGCCCTGTAGCCTGGACTCTCACAAAAAAGGACCATCACAGGCACCATCTTGCTGAGCGCCTCAGAGGGAGGCTGATATCCTCCTCCCAGTGCCAGCAAGTGACTTGACTTCCCCCATGGCCGGGGCAAAGCAGCATCCACCCTCCCTCCCTACTGCCTTCTACCTGGGAACCTGCCTCCCCATCCTGCTTGTCTCATGGCCCTGGGCTCTGTGAGATTTCAGCTGGCCAAAGGGGAATGGGCCAGGCTAAGTGGGAGTTCCCCATGGGAGGTTGTTGCATGAGATAGGACCTGCCCTTTGCCCCTAGGTCAGCCGTGGCACTGCTGTAGATCTGCTCAGGATCTTCCCCTTGGCTTGATCCTGGGCTGGAAATGCACATGACTATGCATGTATTTATACTGATACCAGCTTCAAAAGAACATATGTCCCCCTCTAATTAGAGCAACATAGCTAAATTTTAAATACTTTGAATACTTTACAAATAAGATAGTCTTAGAACTTGCTATATGTGATTAGATAGAAAGGAGTCTGGAGTCACTGTATCCTTGAGTAGAATAAATAAGGGAGATGTGCTAGAATAAGCTAGTTTAGTGTCAGTAAGAATTGTGTAACCAAGCCAAAAATTAACTTTACCTCAGTTTACCGTGAACCAGAGCAGCTATGCCTTCAACGATTTGGTGTAGCTGAGCTGTGCTGGGGAGTATCTGCCATTGGTCCCCCAGATCAGATGCATTTCCAGTGGGACCCAGACCTTGTGGAATGGGACTGCCACCTGCAAGGGTAAGCATAGCCCTGCATCACCCTGACACCAGGGTCCTGAGCTGGTGCCAGATAGGATGACAGGTCAGGAATGGGGGACCTGGATGCCTTGGCTTTTCCTCCTGTCCTGGCAGTGCCAGGGCACCTTCTGTCTCAGCACCTTGCCGCCAGCAGCTGCAGGGGGTCTGTGCTCCTGAGGAGGGGTTCAAAGGCAGGAACGCTTCCTGGCCGGCTGTCACGATCCACTGTTGGGTTGAACAATTTGGCAGAGGTTAAACCCCCTTGCTTGCCAACCAACCTCAGGTAGCTTTGGGTGGTTGGGGGTGGCTGGACTTAACTTCTGATTAACTCCAATGTTTTATTGTGACTAGGTTTCTTTTACATTCTCGGAAACAGAATTAAGACTCAAAACGGAGTCATGTACCAAGTCACTTTATTTGGCCAACAAAAAGTATGCAAGAGAAAAGGAGAGGAAGAGAAAAGAGTGAGAAAGGAAGAGAGATAGAGTTGTGATAGCTACCACCACGGATCTGTGGCATCCCATCAGTCCGATGTATCTTCAAATCCAGTGGGAGAACGTTCTTTCTTCTTTCTTCCCTTCCCTTCCCTCCTGTGGGTCTCTGCTGGTTTCACCTTTTATAGTATTGTTCTCAGAACTGTTTTGCATACCCACACCTCCTATTCAGTGATGGGGACGCATGCCCAATACCGTCACTAGAGGGTCTAGAGGGTCTAAGCCCCCCATATGTGGTCAGTCAACCCTGGGCCCAGGTGCATGCGCAGAGGACTAAGGCTATGTGCTCTGAGGCAACATAGAATGCATATGTGTTCCTGTCCAGTCAAACTGTCCTAGTTGCCATGGTGACTAAAACTGTCCTGCCAACAATGTTGAGACAAGTTTCTAGTCCCTTACACCAGCATCTTTCTGCCTCCTTGTGGATAGCTGCAGCTGTGAAGCTGGAAGGAGGAGTAGCTGGAGGGGTTTAGTTTGAGGCTTTGGCACTTTTCCCTGGGAAGCTTCTCCGGGGTTTGGATGAGCTCCAGTCGGGGAGGCTGGTGCTGCTGCACTGCTCACCTGGGCATGAGGAGGGCCAAGAGAATGGGGTTTCAAGCACCCCATGGTTGGGTGGAACCCAGGGGAGGCTTTGGAGTCCTGGAGATAGGGGTGATGATAAGCCCTGTGCCCCTGAACAGTGCCTGGGCACACGGCCAAAGTGGTGGGAGCAGAGGTACCCCGTGTGTGTGGAGTGAGTGGTCAGAGCCATGGAGGAGAGAAAGCACTACAGTTTTGGGAGCAGAGGCAGATGTGCGGCTGAGCCCCAAGGCTCTGGCCAACACTGGGCTGCCAGGTGGGGTGGGAGGAATGAGCTGCAGACAGGATGTTGGGGTTTTTTTTAAATCAGGGGTCTGTGGAGGAGCAGAAAGCTGGCCCTCGTCAGTGTTGGCTGCCTCTTCCTGGCTGGGGTTCCAGTGGGTGAACGGGTCAGGGTGACCTGTTGCCGGAGCTGTAGAAGACCAGCTCATTTGAATCACAGAATCATTTATGTTGGAAAAGATCCTTAAGATCACCAAGTCCAACTGTTAACCTAACACTGCCAAGTCCACCACTAAACCATGTCCCTAAGCATAATGTCTACATGTCTTTTAAATACCTCCAGGGATGGTGACTCAACCACTTCCCTGGGCAGCCTGTTCCAATGCCTGAGAACCTTTCAGTGAAGAAATTTTTCAAAATATCAAGTCTAAACATCCCCTGGTGCAACTTGAGGCTGTCTCCTCTCGTCCTATCACTTGTTACTTGGGCGAAGAGACCGACCCCCACCTCGCTACAACCTCCTTTCAGGTAGTTGTAGAGAGTGATAAGGTCTCCCCTCAGCCTCCTTTTCTCCAGACTAAACAACCCCAATTCCCTCAGCCGCTCCTCATCAGACTTGTTCTCTAGACCCTTCACCAGATTTGCTGCTCTTTGGACACACTCCAGCATCTCAATATCTTTCTTATAGTGAGGGGCCCAAAACTGAACACATTATTCAAGGTGCAGCCTCACCAGTGCCGAGTACAAAGGGATGATCACTTCCCTAGTCCTGCTGGCCACACTTTACCTGATACAAGCCAGGATGCTATTGGCCTTCTTGGTGAGTGTGGAACAGGCTGGGTTTGCTGAGTGGGATACAAGCTGTGTGGCTTATGTTAGTAGAGGTGGGCAGCCCAGCAGGCTCTGTGGAAGCCCGGACAGAAAGCTCAACATGAGCAAACAGTGGCTGCTGTGGCCAAGAAGGCCAATAGGATGCTGGGTTGCATCAAAAAGGGCATCACCAGCAGAAATAAAGAAGTCATTATCCCACTCTACTCAGCGCTTGTCAGGCCACACCTGGAGTACTGTGTGCAGTTCTGGTCCCTGCTATACAAAAAAAGATGTGGACAGGCTGGAAGGGGTCCAGAGAAGGGCCACCAAGATGATCAAAGGACTGGGAAGGCTGCCATACGAGGATAGGCTGGGAGAACTGGGTTTGTTCAGCCTTGAGAAAAGGAGGCTCAGAGGGGATCACATCACCATGTACCAGTACTTAAGGGGTACCTACAAAGAAGATGGAGACTCCCTTTTTACAAGGAGTCACATGGAGAGGACAAGGGGGAATGGACACAAATTGCTCTCGGGGAGATTCCGATTGGACACCAGAGGGAAATTTTTCACAGTGAAGGCAGTCAGCCATTGGAATAATCTCCCCAGGGAAGTGGTTGACTCAGCCATGTTGGACACACTTAAGATTCGGCTGGACAGGGTGCTGGGCCATCTTGTTTAGACTCTGCTCTTCCTAGAAAGGTTGGACTAGATGATCCCTGAGGTCCCTTCCAACCTGTGATTCTGTGACCTCTATCAGCCTTTCTTCATAGGAGAGGTGTTCCAGCCCTCAGATCATTTTCAAGGGCCTCTTCTGGACCTGCTCCAACAGGTCCATGTCTGTCTTGTACTGAGGGCTCCAGAGTTGGACGCAGCACTGCAGGTGGGGTCTCACCAGAGCAGAGTAGAGGAGCAGAATCACCTCCCTCAACCTGCTGGCCACGCTACTTTTGATGCAGCCTAGGATACGGTTGGCCTTCTAGGGTGCAAGTGCACATTGCCAGCTCATGTCCAATTTTTCATCCATCAGTACCCCCAAGGCCTTCTCCCCAGGGTTGCTCTCAGTGTCTTCATCCCTCAGCCTGTATTGATACAGGGGTTTCCCCGACCCAGGCGCAGGACCTTGCACTTGGCCTTGTTGAACCTCACGAGGTTCACATGTGCCCACTTCTGGAGCCTTTCTAGGTCCCTCTGGATAACATCCTGTCCCTCAGGCATGTCAACTGCACCACTCAACTTGGTGTCATCTGCACACTTGCTGAGGGTGCACTCAATCCCACTGTCTATGTCATTGATGAAAATATTAAACAGCGCTGGTCCCAGTATGGACCCCTGAGGGACACCACTCATCACTGATCTATATCTGGATATTGAGCCATTGACCACTACCCTCTGGATACAACCATCCAACCAATTCCTCATCCACCAAACAGTCCACACATCAAATCCATATCTCTCCAGTTTAGAGAGAAGGATGTTGTGGGGGACCATGTCAAAAGCCTTACAAAAGACCAAGTAGATGACGTCCTTAGCTTTTCCCTTGTCCATTGATGTAGTCACTCCATCACAGAAGGCCACTAGGTTGGTGTCATGGCTCAGCCCTAGTCAGCAACTAAGCACCACACATCTGCTCGCTCACTCCCCCCACCCCTGTGGGATGGGGGAGAGAATTGGAACAGCAAAAGTAAGAAAACTTGTGGGTTGAGATAAGAACAGTTTAATAATTAATAATGAAAATAAAACTGTAATAGTAATAATAATAATATAATGGAAAGGAAAATAACAAGAGAGAGAAAACCTCGGGAGGGGGGGAAAAAACCAAACAAATAACATGTGATGCAACCACTCACCACCCACCAACTGACAATACCGGTCCCCAAGCCGCTTTCGCTGCTTTCCCCGGCCAACTCCCCCCCCAGTTAATATACTGGGCATGACATCATATGATATGGAATATCCCTTTGGCCAGTTTGGATCAGCTCTCCTGGCTGTGCCCCCTTCCCTTTTGGCTTCTTATGTACCTGGCAGAGCATGGGAAGCTGGGAAAGTCCTTGACTAGTGTAAGCAGTACTTGGCAACACCTAAAACAGTGTGTTATCAATATTATTCTCATACTAAGTCCAAAACACAGCACTATGCCAGCTACAGTGAAGAAAATTAACTCTATCCCAGCCAAAACCATGGCAACAATTTTAAAGGTCATTGAGAAAGTAAACTTGCATTTATAATTCAATTTTTAAGGGGAAAATTAATATGGAAAAATGTTGAACCAAATTCACAAGAATTCAATATTTGCTTGTTTCCTTTACTTTTTAATGCTTATTAAATATTAAGTGTGTAAGATAAGAAGTGAAACTAGATATTTTGACTTGGACTATTTTCCACCTCTTGATTGGTAATCAGCTAGCAATGTTTGTACCTTTTGTGGGAAATTGGATCTGGCTTACAGAAGAGAGGTAAATGTTAATCATTGGGTCTCCTTCATTAATTCCTGTAAATGGAATTCCAGTAAGGGGAAAAGCAATAGCTTGTCTGGGCCACTCAACTGTCTGACACGAGTTCATGCTAAAAAATGTTCTGGTTTCAATGAGTGTTTCTGGAAAGCTCACTGGAAATTCAAGCTTTCTTCTGCTTACCAGATCTCAAAAGGACCTAGGAAGTCAGAGAACTGTAAGTTAAAATACAAAGATATTAGTGTAAAGAATACTTGTATATCTTTCATTAGTAAGAAGATGATCTACCTAACTAAAATTCATTCAATGCTTTCCATTTGTCTTAATTTTTTTCTGCAAATAAAACACTCAGGTAAATCCCTAGTGGCTTCCAGCTATACTGGAGCCTTAATTAACTAATTCTGCAGTAAATATATCAACAAGTTACGAAGGCCTAATAATTAAAACAGTATGTAGCTTACCTACCAAGGACTTGCCCAGGAAAGTTATTGTTTACACAGTTTAAGTATGAACTATAAGAATATAGATATGAATGTTCACTGAATAAAAAAACCTGGTTTTTGTCTTCTGTCACAGTACATCAGAAGTTCTTTCTATCAGGAATTTTGCTAGGATAGGTGATTTCTCTTTGCAGCCTATCTTTCAAAATGGAGTTCCAGCTTCTGTCAGAATGAAGTACAGCAGGCTATCTCTGAGAGAAAAGGTAACATAAAGGAGAAAGCACTCCTTGGTTGTCTTTCTGCCATGTACTTGCCCATGGTCACACAGAGAAATATTCAGAGCTTGGGTGACAGGTGATGACAACTTCTAACAGACAGGAGGAATTGTCTACCATTGTCACTAAGAAAATAGGAGAGAAATGCACTTAGAACAGCTACACAAAATGCTTCAGAAACATGTTAGAGTGATGTGAGAATGTCAGAAATCTTAATCCTAAAAAGTTCCTCAATTTGTAGACTTGCGCAAAGACATTATGGACACGGTCTTCTGGAAGTGGAAAGGAGAAGTGGAAAAGGATCAGGAAAACCCACAACATTATTTGGACTCTTGCATGTCCGCAAAAAGATGAGTAACATGCTGACTAGTTTAGAGCACAGAACAATCTTGGATTTCATATGATGAAATCATGGTTGTGCCAGAAGATAAGACATAGAATCATGTGTTCCCTTTTGAGAAATAAAAGGGACAAGGCAAAACATGATGACAAGGACTTCTGCAGCAAGTTTATACATGTACACAATTTTTTTTTTCACCCACTTGTGTAGAAAGAGTAAGGATTAATAGGAAAGAGGTACAAGAATACAATTTCTCTTTGTTTTGTCCACATAAAGAAACTAGGAATGATTTTATGTGCCTCTAAATCTAAAGCCTAATCTGATGGAAGGCTCAGAGAGCATGCTAGTATGAGACTGATAATGAAGATTGTTTGCCCAGAACACATTCCTTCAGAAAAATAATTCTCTTAACTACAAATTGTCTCAGACAACAAGTCTTCAAAAAAGAACTGTACCACAAAAGCACAGAGCTTTCTCAGTGAAGATTGCTCATGACTTTGGGTTGGAAGCCTTGTGTCAAAATAGAACAAAAGCCTGTCTGTCTGCTTAAGAGGAGTTTCTTTCCAATAATATCTGTTCTACAACATCAAAGTTCTGCCAGCCACACAAGGCACAGCAAGAGGAAGAAGAGGGCCCAAGAGGTAATTTGGCCCTGTACCTATTCCAGCTTTAGTCATTCTTTTTGAACGCCGTTCAGCTGTCATCCATGTGGAACACACTTGGGAGGAAGTACAGAAACATCATGTATTAGAGGTAGCATTGCAACCAGTGACTGCTGCATTCTTTGCCAAGTCCTGCTGTTTTGCTAGATGAAAACAGTAATGCAAATCCTATCATAAAAACTAATGTATTAGGATGAATGAGGACATACAGCAGGTGACTGAGACACAAATTTTCTTTGAAACGAAGAAACAACAGGGTTAATACCATATTTTTATGAATTTGTTGTTGTTGCATTGCTTCACTGTCTCTCAGGCACAAGGAAATAAAACATTGAATGGACAATAAAAACTGTTCACTTTCTTCCCCTTAAGGTTACTATTTCTATAGTAACAAAAACTATAGTTTTTGTTTCAGTATCCTATCATTTCTCTAGTAATCATTTCATCTGTCCCTTGAAAAGGTATTTTCCCAGTACTTCCTTCGATAAGTCACCTAAACTTGAACTGCTTATCTTTTGTCTTTGTAAGGGATCCATGGGACCTAACACAATGATATAAAATAGGTAGATATCAGTAGGTTACTAGATAACCCAGGGACTATACCAGTACTGACTATGAAACCAAAGACATCTCCATGGTTATATTTTGAATTACACATTGAATTCTTTGATGGTGGCTGATAGTTAATCACAGACTTGAGAATCAGAGAGTCTGTTTCAGGCATGGTCAGTAGCTTCAGCCTCTCTGGTTAGTAAAGGAAGCAAAACAACCACAGACTAATTGTGTAGTCCTCCAAGGTTAGGTCTGACCCATGTAGCTTACATGAATCTTTATTCAATAATTAGATCTCAACTCTCTGACTCTTGTGAGTACTTGATACTGTATTTCTTCAGGGGTGGATGAGCACTGAAGCAGGGATAGCCAAACTCTAAGCTACAGTATCCTTTATAAAACATGGGTAATATCATCTTATCTTGGAAGGAGTACTGAGAAGAAATACATTAAGCATTCTAAGGTGCTGAGCTACTCTAGTAATAAGGCCCATGTTAAGAACATGAAGTAGATGGTCACAGTCTCTTCCCTTCAAAAAGAAACACCAGTATGTATTTTCTTAAGACCTACTGAATGTTTAACCAGGGACAGAAGAGTTATATATCTAAGGCTGACAACCAGCTATATATTTCTATACCTTGTATGTGGAACTAGAGTAGGGCAGCTTCCAGGCAACCTGCAGTTATCCTGAATGAATGCTGATGATGGGACACTAAGCCAACTAGTGCCATAAACTACTTCAGAGGTTAGATGCCTTTTCTTAGGCTACTGTCAAGTCAGAATTAAGTAATTTGTTTACTGATTTTGGTCTCCTTTTAATTCCACTTTTGATACCTGTTGTGGTTTAGCTGGCAACTCAGCCCCACACAGCTGCTTGCTCACTCCCCCACCTGTGGGACGGGGGAGAGAATCAGAAAGGTAAAGCTTGTGGGTTGAGATAAGAACAGTTTAATAATTAAAATAAAACAATAACAACAAAAATGCAATGGAAAGGAAAACAATGAGGTGCAAAACCTGGGGCGGGGGGGAAGGGGGAATGAACCAACAAAACATAAAACACATGACGCAGCCACTCACCTCCTGCCAACCTGACACTGCCAGTCCCCAAGCCACAACAACCCCTTGCACCAACTGCCCCCGTTAATATACTGGTCATGGCATCACATGGTATGGAATGAACATCCCATTGACCAGTCAGGGGTCAGCTGTCTTGGCTGTGGCCCCGCCCCTCCCAGCCTCTTGCCCATGTGGCAGAGCGTGGGAAGCTGGAAAGGTCCCTGACTGCTACAGGCACTACAGTGAAGAGAATTAACCCCTTCTCAGCCAAAACCAGCACAATACCATACTGAGAATATTAAAAATAGGTTCCTTAAACACCATCTGATGCTATTTAATAGGCCTACATGTATGTATGCTCTGAATGTAATTAATAATTACATAACCTTTTAAGATTCCAGTCACTTGTATGTATGGATAGTACATTAGATACTACTAACAGCAGCTCTTATTTATCAGGTTTGTTAGGTTTTAATGCTCTAGGCCATTTTGATAGTTTTGTTCATTTTATACTTTTTATTTTTTACAGTTTCATTTGTCAGATCTTGCTTTGAATAGGAACAACAAAGTGTTTCATGTACAATGATTTTCAAAATTGATTGGGCAAAGATTTGGGTTTTTTAATAAGAGTAGTTGTACAGCTAATGTTCAGTTTCCAGAGTATTCTGTATAGCTACTGAAGTCCTTTCAGGTAACTGAAATAAAACTGGATTTGTGCACAGATTTCAGAAGTTTTCAGCCTTTTTCTCCTGATAACTAAAGTCATCACTCATCTAATTCCACATTATTCATGAACATCTACATTTAATTAAAGATATATAAATCAGTAACATTGTCTTCACTGAGGCTGTCCTAGTCATTTAGTGTAACAAGTACATAAGGACAAAAGTAGATTACGTGTAGCAAGTCTCTTAGTCTCTTAAGTGACTGCTCATTATCTGAACAGCAATTTAAGTTTTAACAGTATCCTTTTTAGATAAAGCACATATTTCTCTCCTTATTGACAAGTCCAGAAAAAATTACTTAACTTTCTAAGGCCCTGTTTTCTGTGAGGCTCTGTCAAATTGCCAAAAAATGCTTAAGCAGTGTAACAGATTTTAATGACCCTATGACTTTGGGCTGCAACAATTACCCTTTGAGGGACAGTGGGAAGGCAGGAGGTGCTTTGGAACAATTGAGTGGTGGGCAGGGAAGGAGAAGAAAACGAGAAAGGAAAAGATAAAGCTGGACTAAAGACAAAAGACCAGGGAGAAGCATCAGCAGTAAATGGAGAATGTCTGCACGAGGTGGACCTGGATGGTGTTATGAAGAGGGATCAAGGGAACACATGGCGCAAACTGGAAGGGAAAGAAACATTAGGAGCAATGCTACTGCATACATACAGAAGCCTCTGTGTTTTTCCTGGGTTCTAGTATACCCCAACATGTTTCTTTCTGATTCACTGTGAACCAATTCCTGAAAAATCTTGTCAAACCAGATGTTGGGCTCAAGCATCTTAATACGACAGGGCTCAAGTTGTGAGAGTATCACAAAACCAGACTGACTGAGGCTGGCAGACACCCTGGAGATTGTCTAGTCCAACCCCCTGCTGCTCAGAGCAGGGTAACCTAGAGCAGGTTGCTCAGGACTGTGCCCAGTCAGGTTTTTAATATCTCCAAGGGTGAGATATTTGTCACAGCCTCTCTGAGCAACCTGTTTTAGTGTCTGACCACCTTACAGTGAAAAGGTTTTTTCTTCTGTTTAAATGGAATTTTTTGTATTTCATTTTGTGCTCACTGCCTTTTGTCTTCCTCCCCCTTCTCACAGGAAATTAGTAGTTTCACTTAAATAAATGTAGAGCATATTTATCATTCTTTTGCTTACTAGCTAAAATTTAAAGGACAAACCCAACAGCTTCTTATAGAGCACAAGTTCAGTCAGGTCAGGGGCACTGGAAAGCTCAGAGACACAGCCAAGAAGCACAGCAGCAATGACAGCAGCAGTTAGCTGCATTGAGGCCCATTGCTATAAATACTTTGCTAGTACTCCAACTAGTCATACATGTACCTAGCAAGTGAGGCAGAGGAAATATTAGCAGAAAGGATAGCAACCATATATTCAAGTTGGCCCAAACACTGTTTAGCAATGGTAAACATGGTATTATACATTGCATAGAATAATACAGGAACTCTGGTGTTTCAGAATAAGGTACTTATCAGGTACTTAGGCCCACCATATCAGAAACATAAGGGGGTAGCATATCCAACATAAGGGACACTAATACAAGAAACCTCAAGAGAAATGATCAATTTGGTCCACAGTCCTTAGAACATATGCCACGGCTGCCTTCTTTGTTACTTCCTAAGCACTAGACATGCATGTTGTGCTCTGTAAGGCACAAGTATGAAGCTAATACCTACCCAGAGCAATATTTAATAATTAAATATCAAGTGATATAATGAAAAATACTCACCTTTTTATTTACACAAATATGTTCACATAACCTCTACTGGCTTAAAACATAAAAACCAGTAACAGAAAAACAGCATTTGCAATTATTATGGCTGAACAACCAATTTATTAAACCCTCCAACACATGACAGTACATGAGCTTCAAAGCAAAGGTAACTGATGAGGTAGCAATATGCTGCAAGCTGATAATTAGTTTTCATTGAGCTTTAAGCAGGTGTTTAGTGTTTCAGATGCTTTCATCTGGGAAGATGTTGTTGAGCAGCATCTTTATAAAATTGAAGACAGGTACTTTAACAATTACTTGGGTTGCGACTCAGACCCCTGGGGAGGGAAAGATGGACGGACAGACAGACAGACAGGGAAGAGAGATGGGGAAACACACTCGCACATAAAGAAAGAGGGACAGACAGAGAGGCAGAGAGACACAGAGAAAGACAGAGAACGAGAGAGAGACCGACAGAGAGATTGAGAGAGGCAGAGAAAGACAGATACAGACACTAAAGACAGAGCAACAGAGAGACAGAGACAGTGACAGAGACAGGGACAGAGAGACACATAGATGGAGGCAGACAGAGAGAGAGACAGCAAAAGAGAGAGAGGCAGACCAAGGTGGAGGTGGCGGGGGAAGAGTGCACAACAAACAGTGAGAGCATGAGACAGAGAGACAGAGAACAAGTGGTAAACGCGGGGGGGGGGAGATATGGAGAGACACAGAGACCAAAACAGATGCAGAGAGGGACAGAGAGAAAGACAGAGACACAGGAGGGGGATGGGGGGGATGGGGGGGGTGGGGTGGGGCAGGACACGGAGGGAGGGAGAGGGAGAGGAACAGAGAGGCACAGAAACGGGGAGAGAGAGCAAGAGAGAGAAACAGAGACAGCGGTAAATCATTTGAGCTGACTACAGCAGGAGGAGCTCAGTCTGATTTCATAGAATCATAGAATTGTTAAGGTCGGAAAAGACCCTTAAGATCATCGAGTCCAACCGCTAACCTATGACTGCCAAGTCCACCACTAAACCATAGCCTCAAGCACCTCATCTACCCTCCTTTTAAATACCTCCAGGGATGGAGACTCAACCACCTCCCTGGGCAGCCTGTTCCAATGCTTGACAACCCTTTCAGTGAAGAAGTTTTTCCTAATATCCAACCGAAACTTCCCCTGGCGCAGCTTGAGGCCGTTTCCTCTCGTCCTATCGCTTGTTACTAGGGAGAAGAGACCAACACCCGCCTGGCTACAACCTCCTTTCAGGTAGTTGTAGAGAGCGATAAGGTCTCCCCTCAGCTTCCTCTTCTCCAGGCTAAACAACCCCAGTTCCCTCAGCTGCTCCTCTTAAGACTTGTTCTCTAGACCCTTCACCAACTTTGTTGCCCTTCTTTGGACACGCTCCAGCACCTCAATGTTTTTCTTGTAGTGAGGGGCCCAAAACTGCACACAGTACTCGAGGTGCGGCCTCACCAGTGCCGAGTACAGGGGCACTATCACCTCCCTGCTCCTGCTGGCCACACTATTCTTGATACAAGCCAGGATGCCATTGGCCGCCTTGGCCACCTGAGCACACTGCTGGCTCATGTTCAGCCAGCTGTCAACCAGCACCCCCAGGTCCTTTTCCTCCAGGCAGCTCTCCAGCCACTCCTCCCCAAGCCTGTAGCGTTGCATGGAGTTGTTGTGACCCAAGTACAGGACCCGGCACTTGGCCTTGTTAAACCTCATACAATTGGCCTCGGCCCATTGATCCAGCCTGTCCAGGTCCCTCTGTAGGGCCTTCCTGCCCTCCAGCAGATCGACACTTCCACCCAGCTTGGCGTCATCTGCAAACTTACTCAGGGTGCACTCAATCCCCTCATCCAGATCATCAGTGAAGATATTGAACAGGACCAGCCCCAACACTGAGCCCTGGGGAACACCACTCGTGACTGGCCGCCAACCGGATTTGACTCCATTCACCACCGCTCTCTGCGCTTGGCTGTCCAGCCAGTTTTTAAGCCAGTTTTTAAGCCAGTGCAGAGTGCACTTGTCCAAGCCGTGAGCAGCCAGCTTCTCCAGGAGAATGCTGTGGGAGACAGTGTCAAAGGCCTTACTAAAGTCCAAGTAGACAACATCCACAGCCTTCCCCTCATCCACTAAGCGGGTCACCTTATCATAGAAGGAGACCAGGTTAGTGAGGCAGGACCTCCCTTTCATAAACCCATGCTGGCTGAGCCCAATCCCCTGGTTGTCCCGCATGTGCTGCCTAATGGTATTCAAGATGATCTGCTCCATGACCTTTCCTTGCACCGAGGTTAGGCTGACAGGCCTGTAGTTCCCCGGATCCTCCTTCCGACCCTTCTTGTAGAGGGGTGTCACATTCGCTAGTTTCCAGTCATCTGGGACCTCCCCGGTTGACAAGGACTGGTGATAAATGATGGAGAGTGGCTTGGCGAGCTCCTCTGCCAGCTCCCTCAGTATCCTCGGGTGGATCCCATCCGGCCCCATGGACTTGTGAACATCGAGGTGAAGGAGCAGGTCGGTGACTGCCACCTCTTCAACAACTGGGACTTCATTCTGCATACTAACTCCATCTCCCAGCACAGGGGCCTGACAACCCTGAGGATGACCAGTCTGACTATTAAAGACTGAGGCAAAGAAAGCATTAAGTACCTCAGTCTTCTCCCCATCTTTCCTGGCAAGGTTACCTTCCGCATCCAACAAAGGAGGGAGGTTCTCCCTGGCCCTCCTTTTGTCACTGATGTATTTATAAAAACATTTCTTGTTATCTTTAACAGTGGCAGCCAGTTTAAGTTCCATCTGGGCCTTCGCCTTCCTAATCTTTTCCCTGCATAACCTCACAACATCCTTGTAGTCCTCCTGAGTCACCTGCCCCTTCTTCCAAAGGCAGTAAGCTCTCCTTTTTTTCTTGAGTTCCAGCCAAAGCTCCCTATTCAGCCAAGCCGGTCTTCTCCCCTGCCTCCTTGACTTACAGCACACGGGGATGGCCTGCTCCTGCACCTTTGAGACTTCCTTCTTTAATAACATCCAGCCTTCCTGGACTCCTTTCCCCTTCAGGACTGCCTCCCAAGGGACTCTGTTAACAATCCAAAGTCTGCCCTTCTGAAGTCCAGGGTAGTGGTTTTGCTGATCCTCTTCCTTACTTCTCCAAGAATTGAGAACTCTATCATGTCATGGTTGCTGAGCCCAAGACAGCCTCCAACCACCACATCACCCACCAAGCCTTCTCCATTCGTAAACAGCAGGTCCAGCGGGGCACCTCCCCTGGTTGGCTCGCTCACCAGTTGCGTCAGGAAGTTATCTCCCACACACTCCAGGAACCTCCGAGACTGCTTTCTCTCTGCTGTGTTGTATTTCCAGCAGATATCTGGTAAGTTGAAGTCTCCCATGAGAACTAGGGCTAGAGATTGTGAGACTTCAGCCAACTGCTTGTAGTGTACTTCATCTGTCTCCTCATCCTGGTTGGGTGGTCTATAACAGACTCCCACCAGGATGTCTGCCTTATTGGCCTTCCCCCGATCCTTACCCATAAGCACTCAACCTTATCATTACCGTCATTGAGGTCTAGACAGTCAAAACACTCTCTAACATACAAGGCTACCTCTCCACCTCTCCTTCCTTGCCTGTCCCTTCTAAAGAGCTTGTAGCTATCCATTGCAGTGCTCCAGTTGTGCGAGTCATCCCACCATGTTTCCGTGATGGCGACCACATCATAGTTTCCCTGGCACACAATGGCTTCCAGCTCCTCCTGTTTATTGCCCATGCTGCATGCATTGGTATAAATGCACTTCAATTGATCTATTGATCTCTTTTCCAACACAGGTATGCCACCCTCAGGCTCATTCCTAGCAAGCCTGGTTTTATCCCCTTCCCCCTTCATATCTAGTTTAAAGCCCTCTCAACAAGGCCTGCTAACTCCTGAGCCAGAATCCTTTTCCCCCTTTGTGACAGGTGAACCCCATCTGTCTCCAGCAAGCAAGCCTGGTGAGTTACTTAAGGTTTCAGTGCAGAATCTGCAATAGAAAGATGTATGGAGGTAAAGTATTGCCAGGAATGGGGTGAAGTGCAATATTTACATGACTTCAGCAAATTGCAGATTTTTTTTTGTTTGTTCTGGAGAGTTGTTGTGGTTTAACCCCAGTAGGCAGCTAAGCCCCACACAGCCGCTCGCTCACTCCCCCCACAATGGGAAGGGGAAGAGAATCAGAAGGGTAAAGCGAGAAAACTCATGGGTTGAGATAAAGACAGTTTAATAGGGAAAGCAAAAGCTTCGCACACCAGCAAAGCAAAACAATGAATTCATTCACCACTTCCCATGGGCAGGCAGGTGTTCAGCCATCTCCAGGAAAGCAGGGCTCCATCATGTGTAACAGTTACTTGGGAAGACAAACGCCATTGGTCCACATGTCCCCCCCTTCCTTCTTCCTCCCCCAGCTTTATATGCTGAGCATGATGCCATAGGGTATAGAATATCCCGTTGGTCAGTTTGGATCAGCTGTCCTGTTTGTGTCCCACTCAGCTTCTTGTGCACCCCCAGCCTACTTGCTGGTGGGGTGAGAAGCAGAAAAGGCCTTGACTCTGTGTAAGCACTGCTCAGCAATAATGAAAATATCTCTGTGTTATCAACACTATTTTCATCAAAAATCCAAAATGTAGCCCCATACTAGCTACTGTGAAGAAAATTAATTCTATCCCAGCCAAAACCAGTCATTATTAGAAACTTTGCAAGAAGAGAAGTTGCTTATTAAAGAGATATTTTACGTGGGGAGGCTCTGTAGCAAAGAGTGCACATATAACTAAAAGGTTGACTTCTTTGAGAATGGAAATGCCATCCTTGTCTGTGTAGCTGTTGCTTATGAGGACTACGTTCACAGAAGTTTGGGAAATGTTGGGGGGATTTCCATGTGAAGCAAGCAGGTGAGCAGCTTTCTCTCTCTCTCTCTCCATGCTGAGGACTGGGAGCCCTGAAGCCTCTAATAGGAATTGTTTCTGGGAGAGGTTCCCTTGTTGGGTAAACACAGTTTGTTAATGTTCTTGTGCATAATTAATTCTAGTTATTTTCTTTCCAACTTACTACAGAATGTCTGTGTAAAAAAATAAATTCCTTTTTTAAATTTTTAAATTTAAGCCCAAATTACACTTATTTAAGCCTCTTTACATTTGAGTGCTATTCATCTTCTTCCTGTGTTGACATATAGAGGAACACAGCAGAACTGAAATCCACTCTATGTGTAACTTTGTTTCCATTACAAAAGTCTTTTCCTAAACTGCAAAGATATAAGATGTGCTATTCACTAGCTAATCCTTATAGTTATTTTTCACACCCCTCGCATGCTTAAGAGAAACTTAGGTTGCAAGAAGGCAGCAGGTCCTGCCTGACCAACCTGATCTCCTTCTATGACCAGGTGACCCGCCTAGTGGATGAGGGAAAGGCTGTGGATGTTGTCTACCTGGACTTTAGTAAAGCCTTTGACACTGTCTCCCACAGCATCTTCCTAGAGAAGCTGGGTGCTCATTAATTAGACAGGTGTACTCTTTGCTGGGTAAAAAAACAGCTGGATGGCTGAGCCCAGAGAGTTGTGGTGAATGTTACCTCATATGTATATATTCTTCTTGGATGAAATGGAATAGCACAGGAGTTAGTAGTAGTTAAGAAAGAATCATAGTTAGGAGTAGAGACTAACACCTGAGAATTTTAACAAGATAAATAATGCTTAGGCCAGACAAGAGGCTATTAGCAATGAATGCCCCATTGACAAGAACCTCCTAAAACAATAGAAACCAGTAGAACTTAAAGGACTCACAGTGGAAACATCCTGCCACAAAGGGTGTGAAGATAAGGGAAGGCCACAAATCAGTCAGCAGTGACAGCAGGGAACATCTTGGCTCAGAAGATGCCGAAGCGTGGAAACTAGGGGAAAGGTAATTCCAGCAGGGGGAGATTGCAACCACCGACTCAACTGAGGAATGAAAGGACTACCCGCCCCTGAATCCTCTTGAGCATGCGCAGTGAATTAAAATCACATTGTACCTTTAAACTTAAGCGGAGAAGATATAGACCAGTGGAAGAAGGGGATGCCCAGCCAGGTCAATGATTATGTATTAGATAGGCGTGGTGTGTTACTTTCATGTATAAATGTCAAAAAGGAATTACGGTAGGTGTGCACACTAGGAGGAATTATCCCCCACACACTCGGCGCTGAACAAAGCAATGCCTGCTCTTTAATACACCCGGTGTTAAGGAGTTTTATTCCCAGCTTTTGGTGACAATTTGGTGACCCAGGTGGGATTCTGCTTCTGAAGCTCGATGGATCCATGGAATTGAGAGGACTCCAGCAGCATCGAAGGGTTTTCGGGGAGATCCTCCAATCCCCTGGTCCAGTGAGTTCAGGGCAAGACCCCTGGGATTTCTTAAGGCACTACTGAGGGTAAACCCATCTGTAAACTGGGAGAGTAATCTCCTGCTGGATTGGGTTATAAAGGGAAATAAAGGAGGACCTGGGTAAGGGAAGGCTTGTTTGTATGTTACTATGGGGGTGCCTGGAGTGCCAGCCAAGGGGCTGGGTTAGAGTCCCAGCGCTGGGTTTGAGTGCTGGCGTGAGCGCCTCACGTACCAGCCAAAGGTCTGCCCGCACAGGAGGGGAAAGCCTATTTAATTGGAAATTGTAATTATAATTTGGTTTTAAGTACCAGTGCTTGTAATATTTGTTTTGGTCAATTAGTAAGAGAAAAAGAATTTTGCAAAGTATGTTTTCTGGTTGGGGGTTTGAGTCCTACCAGAACTAACAGTCTGATTAAGTGGTAACTTGGAAATCACAGTCTGTTTATTGAAACTATGGTTTTGTTTAAGCAGAAACTGGAATTAAGGTTTATTTAAGTAGAAATTATAATTAAGGCTTTTTTTTTGAGAAGAAATTGGAACTAAGATGGGTTCAAATTAATCAGTTGAGGGAGGAATTTTAAAGAAAACACCTTTAGGGTGTTTATTGAAGCATTGGAAGGAGGTGGGGCATGATCCCCTCACAAGGAAGCAGTTAATTGAATATTGTAATCATTGGTGGCCGATGTATACTTTGGAAGATAAAGTGGCCTAAGAATGGAACTTTAAAATATAATGCCCTATTGCAATTAGTGTTGTTTTGCCAGCGGGAAGGGAAATGGGATGAAGTGCCTTATGTTGATTTGTTCTTTACATTGCAAAATCACCTGGAATTTATAAAAGGATCAGGGGAGAAAGCTTAAGAGGTGCCATTCAGCTTGTAGTATTATGAAACGCTACATCAAATACAGGAGACCAGAGGAGGAGGGGGTAGTGTTATTGGTGGCCCCAGGGCAAAGGAGACCAGAATCACCATAGCAAGAAAGGAGCAGAGGGGGAGCAGAGGAGTTAATTTCAGAAGAGGGAGGGGATTTTAGCCCTGTTGCAGGGCGAACTAGAAGGGGAACGGGACACCATGATCCAGAAAGGAGGGAGGCACTCCAAGCCCCTCTCCAGCAAGCAGTTGGGAATGACGGGCCAGGCACTGTCAAAGTTTCATTTTTCAGTGACAGATTTAAGATCTTGGAAGGAGTTAGCTGGAATATATAGGGAAGACCTGGAAAAAGTAACAAAAATATTTGAAACTATAGTTAGAACCCAAGATCCAGATTGGAATGATATACAGGTAATAGTGGATACTTCGTTAACTTTGGATGAGAGAACTATGGTCTTAGCTAAGGCAAAGGAGGAGGCTGAAAGGATACATGCCTAAAGCACCCAGCCAGGAACTGTGAATGATCATTTTCCATCTGTGGATCCCCGATGGGATCCTAATAACCTGGTGCAAAGAGAATTATTGACTAGATACCAAAGGTTGGTGATGTTTGGAGTAAAGCATGCTATCCCTAAAGCTATCAATTTGTCTAAACTGTATCAGGTGATACAAGGGAAGGAAGAATCTCCCTCTGAGTTCTAAAAGCAATTAATGTCTGTGGCTAGGAGATATACAAATTTGGACCCAAAGAGGGAGATGCTTTGCAGTTGGTAACTTTATTTGTAGGAGGAGTCTGCACCAGACATTCAAAAGAAACTTCAGAGATTGGAGGGGAAAGATTCTAGGAATCTTAATAAGTTGCTGGAAACAGCTTGGAAAGTGTAAAATAACCAAGAGACTGTAGAAAGGGGTCGGAAAAGGGAGTTGATTGCTGCATTGACTGGGCACAGATCACAGGGAACAGGGCAGAGGCTGAGGCCAGGGAGGTGCTAGAAGGAGTGGATTCCAGCACCAACCTCTGGATAAAGATCAATGTGCTATTTGTAATGAAAGGGGACACTGGAAATGGGAATGTCCACAGGGAAATTGAGTTGGTGGAGCAATTCCTGAACAGGCTGCTAGGTTATTAACTCTAGATGAAGCATGAAAGGGACCGTGAGGCTCATCCCCAGCTGAGCCTCTGGTTACCCTGAGGTTGGGGAATGAAAAAATGTATTCCCTAGTAGACACTGGAGCTGCATATTCCATTTTAAGTACCTGTAAAGGGGCTTTGAGTCAAAACACCGTGAATGTAGTTGGTACCACAGGGAAGGGGGAAAACCAACCATTTTTCCAACCCCTGAAATTCAAAACAGGTAAAAAGTGGTGGACACATCAGTTTCTGTATATGCCAGAGTGCCCAATGCCTTTACTAGGCAGGGACATACTAAGCAAATTGGAGGCTCAAATAACTTTTGCTAATGGACAAGTATGGGTACATATTCCAGAGAGTAAAGCTCTGGAGGCCCAGGTTTTTATGTTACAGCAGCCAAAGGTGGAGAATGAGATTCCAGTGGAGGTGGAAAATGCAATCATGCCACTAGTCTGGGCCACTGATATTCCAGGGAGATCAAAAGCAGCGGAACCAGTAAGGATACAACTGAAACCTGATGCCTGACCGGGATTGGAGAACTTGATTAATAAGTTTATACAATATAAACTGTTGATAGACTGTCAATCAATTTACAACACTCCCATTTTGCCAGTTGTGGTTTAGCCAGCAACTCAGCCCCACACAGCCGCTCGCTCACTCCCCCACTGGCAGGATAGGGGAGAGAATCAGAAGGGTAAGTGAGAAAGCTCATGGGTTGAGATAAGAACAGTTTAATATTGAAATAAAACAATAACAACAATAATAATGCAATGAAAAAGAAAATAACGAGAGGTGAAACCCAGTGGGGGAAGGGGGAATGAACAACCAAAACAAATAACATGTGATGCAGCTGCTTACCTCCTGACACCACCACCAGCCCCTGAGCCCCAGCCCACAAACCGCTCCGGTTAATATACTGATCGTGGTGTCACATGGTATGGAATGAATATCCCATTAACCAGTCAGGGGTCAGCTGTCTTGGCTGTGGCCCCGCCCCTCCCAGCCTCTTGCCCACATGGCAGAGCATGGGAAGCTGGAAAGGTCCCTGACTACTACACGCGCTACAGTGAAGAGAATTAACTCTTTCCCAGCCAAAACCAGCACACCACTAAAGAAACCCCAGTCAGAGGAGTACAGATTAGTACAAGATCTTAGAGCCATTAATCAGATAGTGCAAGATAGACACCCGGTAGTAGCTAATCCGTATACTCTGTTAACAACAATAAAAGAAAATGATAAATGGTTCATGGTATTAGATTTGAATGATGCTTTCTTATGCATACCTCTCAAGAGCTGGATAGTCAAGTCAAGTGCTTTTTGCATTTGAATGGGAAAGTCCAAGCACGGGAAGAAAGACAACTTACTTGGACTGTGTTGCCACAAGGGTTTAAAAATAGCCCTGCCTTGTTTGGAAATCAATTGGCAAAGGAGCTGGAAGTATGGAAAAAGGAGAATGAGAATCTAACTCTCCTCCAATATGTGGATGACATTCTGATAGCCACCCCCTCGCAGGAGGAGTGCATTCAAATAACTGTTAGCCTGTTAAATTTTCTAGGACAAGCCAGCTGCTGAGTATCCAAGAAGGTGGCGCAGGTAGCAAAGACCCAGGTCCTATACCTAGGATTCACCATTTCACAGGCACAGCGGATCCTGGGAACAGAATGGAAGGAAGCAATTTGCCAAATGCCAGAACCACGGTCAGTGCGGGAATTACGTGCCTTCTTGGGAATGGCTGGACGGTGACAACTGTGGAACCCTAATTATGGGTTGTTGCTGTACGCTTCTATGGGAGAACTTATCTTGGGCCACATATCTCCGGGACACAGGGCTCTACCCACCCTGGGGACAGTGATGCACAGACATCAATATGATGGATACAAAATGTCCATTTATTTAGCTGCGTCACACGCTTATATAGCTCTTGCGGTTCCTGTTCCTGCCACTCCTATGGGGAGGAGTCTATCTTTCTGTCACAACCCGTGATCTTCCGGTCGCCGATCCCTGTCTATTCCCCTACATCTCCCCCTCCCCATGCTGCTAAAAGTTCTACAAAGCTACTTGCATAAGCGGATACATATTGCGGTCAGGTCTATATTCATGTAACTCTTGCAGGCGCTCTCTGATTTGTCTTATAACACAGCATAACAATGGCAGCCCACAAGTAACCATGGTTACTACACACAACAAGATCCCCCCAATTATTACTATCCAGTCCCAGTTCATATCTCTCTTTTGCCGCCCTTTCCAGTGTCGCTCTCGCTGCAATATTGCTTGCGATCTTGTCAAGGAGCTAATTTCTTTTCCCAATGGTACGGCTAGCATGAGGATCCATGTCAGCAGACCCTGCAAATAGACAACTCAGAAAGGGATTATTCATTGTACATCCTTGCACAGTTCTGCTTTCACACACTTTGCAGGCACCCATTCTATGCGCCCTTCATTCTCAACCGCGGCGTAGCCCCTCCCCAGGCATCTCAGTTTCCATCCTCTCTCCCATTGCTCACTGCCTGGGAACCTGCGGATAGCGCTCGCCTGCTTGAGCTTTGCCAAAGTGCTTCTCCACTGCTGTAACTTGCTCCTGCCTGCATATAAAATGATTAAGCGAATATAATGCACGCATTAAAATAGTTTGCTGAGCTGCTATGGGTATAGCTCCCTTATACCCCTCCCCCTCCCCAAGCTGTATTATTTTTGCTTTCAAGGTGCGATGAGCGCGTTCAACTATTGCCTGCCCCGTGCTATTGTAAGCAATGCCGTGTTTTAATACAATATTCCAAGCTTTACACCATTCTTCGGTACTTCGAGCCTGAAAGCATGGTCCATTGTCTGTTTTTATCTCGGTGGGCTTTCCAAGCCACGCCATCACCGTGGTCCAATGCGCAGTCAACTGCGCTGCGGTCTGCTTCCGATGTTGAGTAGCCATGATGACTCCACTATATGTATCAATTGTAATTGCGAGGTGCCGTCCGGGGGCTAAATGTGGACATTCAGTAAAGTCAGTCTGCCAGATAGCTTTTGCTTCCAGTCCTCGAGGGTTGACTCCTGCCTCCCACAATGGCGAGTGCTGACAGTAAGGACAGGTGGCTACTACTTCTCTTGCTGCTCTTATTGAGATGCCACACTCCTTTGCCAAGGCTTTAGCACCCAGGTGCAGTTTTTCATGCAGTTTCTTTGCCTCCGTCAATGTCCAGACTCCCGCGGCTGCCTCATCAGCCATGCAATTCCCCTCAATCAGTGGTCCAGGCCCCGTCTGATGACTGTGAATGTGAATTACTGTCACAGTTGCTCCTCGCTGCGATAAAGCAACCTCTAGCATCAAGGCAATTTCCGTGTGCGGTACACCCTCTCGTTTCATGGACGTGACTAATTTATACACGTATAAGGAGTCTGTGCACACATTTATATGCCGATCTGTATCCTTTTGCAGGGCCATCTCTAGCGCTTTCGCCTCCAGCCACTGCACACTTTTACCCTGCTCCTCATACGTCTGGCGCATCCAACTATTCTCTTCTTTCCACACTACCGCCGCTCTGTTCGTCTTCGAGGAAGCGTCTGTGAAATATGTTGGTCCTGGGTGAGGGGTATCCAAAACTCTACTATCCACACTTAAATCCACCACTTTGGCTGTCTCGGCCCACCTCTGTACCGTGCCTGTGACGATTTTCCCTGGGTACGAGTATACCGCCAATTGTATATCCTCTTCACTCTCTACCACCTTCCGCCATTTCTCCCCATTCCACGGCACTGTCAGCTTATCTGGCTCCTTCCCAAAGATTCCCTTGCTTTCCCGTCGCAGACGCCAAATCATTCCCCCGGCTACCTTGACTTTTGTGGAGAATGCATCCTTGGGAACCTTCTGATATACCCATCGCAGTGGCTTTTCTTCCCCTGCTCGTATTTGATATAGCAATCCTAATCCTCCACCAGCAGTCAGAATCCAACCTGCGATTAATTCCTCCTGAGGGTCCCACCGCCATACTCCTTCCTTTTGCATTCGACGGTCTATCATCTGCAACTGCTGAACTGCCTCAGGGTCTAAACTCCTGGGCTCCCATGGGTCGGTCCCTTTCAGCAACGCATAGAAAGGTTGCATCTCCTCACCGGTGACGCGCACGAATGTCCGCAACCACTGCAGTGCTCCTACCAGCTTCTGTACATCGTGTAAATTTTTAACCTTAGGTGTAAGTTTAATAGGCTGAGCTTGTATGCAATCCCCTTCTATTCTAGCACCCAGAAATCCACACACTGGTCCTCGCTGTACCTTTGCCTCAGCTACCTTGAGGCCCTGTCCTTCAAGGCCCCTTTGGGTGTCTGAAAAGACTTGTTCACACAACGCCTGTCTATTCCCCTACAATGGGTTAATTGTGAGACCATTGTATGAAAGGCTCAGAGAATCAAAGGAAATACTGCAGTGAGTGCCCGAGTGCAGATCTGCCTTTCAAACCCTCAAGAAGGCTTTGATGACTGCTCCAGCCCTGGGCTTGCCTGATTTAACTAAACCCTTCGAACTCTTTGTATATGAGAGCCTCCATCAAGCTCTGAGTACTAACTCAGAGACTGGGATCTTGGAAAAGGGCTATAGGGTATTTTTCTAAACAACTCGATAATGTCAGCAGAGGATGGACAGGGTGTCTAAGGGCTGTGGTTGCCACTGTTCTGTTAATCCAAGAAGCCCAGAAATTAGCTATGGGAAAGAAAATTACTGTCTACATACCTCACATGGTAGTTTCCATACTAGAGCAAAAGGGGAGCTGCTGGTTATCCCCAAGCAGGTTCCTTTGGGTTTGTTTGTTTGTTTGTTTGTTTGGGTTTTTGTAAATAGCCCTGTGAATGCCAAGTGTTGGGTGTTCTGGTTTTTGTTGTATGTTCGCCCTGGTTTCCTAAGTCACTGTCTCAAGAAGCTCTGAGAGCAGAAGCCAGAAGAAAGAGCTTCCTCTTCTCTCCCTAGCTAACAAAGATGTCCCTAGGACACACCACATGTTTGCAATCAGCACTCTGATCAAATGAACATGCTGAAAAATGTTACTTCCTGTGTTTCTCTCTGCAGACAGGTACAGAGTGAATTGCAACAGCTGTGTGAGTGCTTGGAGCTAAGTGTGCTGATCTTGTCTGAAAAGCGGACGCTTTTATTACCTCTCTGGCTTTGTTTGTACAACACGGGAAAGCCTCTGGCCAGCCTGAAAAGGTATCGACAGTTACCAATAAATACTTATATACTTTACACTTTGGTACTTCTGAAAAATCAATTAGCCAATAACTCCCAGGTACAGAGCCTCTTTTTACCTCTCCTGGTAAGGGTCTCTTTTGAATTTTTTGATCATTGCTTAAACACGTCTCACATCCTTTTGTAACGCCTTTGATGATTTTTAGTATATTAATGCCTATTGCGTATGTTTTTGTCATTTCTGCTAATGCTTCAGCTCCCATATGAGTGGCACCATGTGGGGTTTTTTTTTTCATAATTTCTCTCATTATTTGAGGAGTAACTACACATTGTCCATCTGGAGTTTTCCACCATCCTTCAGAGGTCTTGATACAACTTAGAAACTCAGCAAGTTTATTTTCCTTCTCTGTATATTCAGGAACATTAATAACAAAAGTTCTTTCAGGGGCTAAGGCTCCAGTCCAATACAGGCCTCCATTTTTATGGGATGTTGTTTTCATCTTACTGGTTTAGCTCCCTGCTTTAATTCTGTTTTTACCAGCTCAGCTGATTTGGCTCTTCCAGGACTCTCAGTTGCCCATAAAAAAGGGGTTACAGTGCCTTCTATCTCTGAAAAGGGGTTACTTGGTCCTTCCTTCTCCTTGTCTTCCCTGTCTCAAGCAATTCCTGTAATACATATATTTGTGCTTCCCAGGCATTATTTTGTTTTTGTCAAAGGTTATCTGCACCCCTAATTTATTTAACAAGTCCCTTCCCATTAGAGGTATCGGGCATTCAGGCATGTATAAAAATTCATGTTCAAACATCTTGTTGCCAATTTTACATTTAATCGGTTGGAAAAAGGGTCTAATCTCCCACTTTCCCATTGCACCAACCACAGCCATAGAATATTTACTCATAGGTCCCTTGCAACTATTCAATACAGAGTAGGTTGCTCCTGTGTCAACTAGAAATCTAACTACATCGTTCCCCAGTTTAACATCAACCAGGGGTTTGGCTGGGGATTTAATTGCCTCAACCCCCAGTTCCCGTCAGTCTGAGTCCTCTTCCATGATCCTGATCAATTCCCTGGGTACTCTGTGTATCTTGGTGTTTCCCCCTTTCAGACATTCATTTTTCCAATGTCTCTTTTCCTTGCAAAGAGCACACTGATCTTTTTTCAATGGAATTCTAATTCCTGATCCTCTTCCTGTACCTTGACCCCTTCCTTGTCCTGGTCCCCTCTTGAAATCTCGACCTCTAAATGGAGCCTGTGCCTCAACGAAGGCAGCTGCCAATATTACTGCATTCTACCTCCTAGCTTTTAATTTTTCTTTTTCACATTCTTTCTTTGCAACTTCCTCCCTGTTATTATAGACTTTGTACGCAATTTCAATTAATGTGGTCATTCCTGACATTCCATCTACTTTCTGTAATTTCCTCCTAATATCAGGTGCCAACTGTCCTACAAACAAGGTGGTAAAAGTAATTCTATTTGCCTTATCTTCAGGGTCCAGATCTGTCCATTTCCGAGCTACTTCACACAACCACTCATAGAAGGTGGAGGGGTCTTCTGTTTTACCTTGTATTACTTGATACAATTTGGCAAGATTCTTTGGTTTTGATATCCCATTTTTTATTCCATACAAAATCAGTTGCTGATATTGTTTAATCATTCATCTCCCTGTGCTTAAATTCTGGTTCCAATTGGGTTCCTGAGTCAGCATAAACAGCTCAGGACCATAGCTGCTCATTTTCTTCCCTTGCTTTTTCTATAACCATTCTTTTTTCTTCTGGTGTAAGCCAATTATTTAACAATACTTGAATAACCTGCCAATCTGGATTATTTTTTTCAATGATCATCCTAAAAGACCGATACATCCTGTCAGGATTATCCCAATAGGATCTGCCCCTATCTCCCCCTTCTATTCCATTTGTAGCACTTTCTCCATCCAGAGCTACCAACATTTGAACATCCTCTTCCTCCTCTTCCAGTTTTAAGCATCTTTTCCCTATACTACAAGCAGAATAACACCACAAAGGCTTTTTCATGTCATCCCTCATCATTAATACATTTGCTTAAAGTAAAGAACAAATCCACTTATGGAATCTCATCCCATTTATCCTGCCTTTTACAAAACAACATGAGTTGCAAGATTGTATTATAAGTCAAAGACCCCATTTCTGGCCATTTTTCCTCATTTTCCAATTTATACTTTGGCCACCATTGAGTGCAATATTCTTTTAATTTCTCTTTTGTTAGAGGATCCCTGCCAAACTTACTCCAATGTTTCAAGATGCATCCTAATGGGGAACAAGGGGAAACCTCTGCAGATTGTCCTGCTCCCTGTCCTGCTCCCATGATGTTATCCAAAAAGAATGTTTTTTCCAACTACACTTTCATACACTCCAGTTGTCACCGTCCAAATGTACACAAAGTTCACAAAATACTTTTCCTTTTACCTTTACCTATTGCTTCATGTACTCCAGTCTTCACTGTCCAATCGTGCATAAGACTTACCAAACACTTTTAAAACCTATTGTTACCCATGCAATGTCTCTTTATCATGCGTTGCACCTTTGAGTCACTTACCCGCTCCAGATGGGGAGATTACTCACAGAGTCCTCCAAACAGGTTGGTGTGCGCTTGGAGTCTGAAGAGCAGCTTCCTACCAGCAAGCCGGCGTGACGATCTGGGCAAGGATTCACAGCTGTCCCCTCTGGGTCGCCAAAAACTGTTGTACGAAAAGTGGATTCGTCACCCAGTGTGCAATGAGCCAATAATCACACACTCAGGAGAGACATTACAATTTATTTCAGGGTTGCGCAAGCCTGGGTGCTCGGTGGTTTTCCACAAATCAAGCACACTGAAGCTGGCTACCTCGTATTTATACAATAAGTCCATACATATTCTGCCTCACTAATACATATTCATTCTAATCTACAAAGGTTGCGTAATGGCATTAAGTCACTCCTCTTGGCACAGCTTCAGATTCTTCTGTGCATGCCTTCCTCTCTTCCAGGGTCTCGGCGGTCTTTACAGATGAAGTACCCTGACCCTTTTTACCCATATATATGGTCGCATGCTATGCAAGGACAATTTAAGGCTATTTTCTCTTGACAACTTTCCATAATTTTCTTCTAAAAGGAATGCTTGTCCTTGATTAAATGGATGATTGCTGATGGCCAAGATATCCCATCCCTAAGCTTTGGTTAAATATTAAAGGAGTCTAGATTCATGCTAATTAAACATATACAATACCTGTTCTTTCCAAGGAGGGGTTGTGCTCTTACAATCTGTCACTCACTTAGAGGATGGACCTGAAGTTGTATGTCCTAAGCACAAGGATGGACAATACCGAGGAGCAGGAATAGCTTTGGGGATTAGAGAACTACTCTGTAAACTGAAGTTCTGTTGCTACTGCAAAGCCTGTTAAGGGATAAGAGCAGCCATCATCTCCAGCAGCTTTGGCCCAGGACTTCTTCCTGCCCAGCCACTGGAGCCCAGTGCAGTATGCCTGGAAACCTGGGGTCTCTGACCTGGACTGAGGGATGAGGTTGCTGCTTTCCTGTTTGCAGAGTCAAGCAGTAGCAAAGCTGAGCACTTATCCCAGACAACCCCCCCCCCCCGACACAGCTGGCTACACAGACAAGGTGCTGCCTTCAACAGCACTTACATACAGGACTCATGTAAAACAGAAGCACGTAGGCAGCCAAGTCCCCTTCCCCTCTTTGGCTGGTAGAGGTAGAAGTTCACTAGCAAAGGCACACACACATTTGCAGATCCCCTGAGTACCAGCACGGCCCCCTCTGTCTGCCTGGTACCACTGCCCAGATCCCAGGCCCTCTTACCCACTTCACGGGTCCCCTACTCACTGTCTAATCCAGCTTGATGCTCACTAACAAACATGCATGCACTCATCACATAGGCACTCCACACTTGCAGATACCAGCATGGACCCTCCACTCACCTGATACCTGAGCTACTAGAGCACAGCTAACAGAGACAGCCAACAGATGCAGCAGTCTCTGGGTTCTGCTTTGGGAGCTTCTGGATCTTCTGGGGATGGGATTGAGGATCATCAGGAAACACCTGGGAACCCTCTGAGAGACCTGAGAGTGTCTGCTGCTGCCAAGAACAAGGTAAGGGGAGTCACAAGGGTGCAGACCTGAGAAAGCTCTAGCAGTGTTTAACAAGCATGGTCAGCTGCCCTTGACCCAGGATGCCTGGAACTTTTGCTGCAATTGCCCCCTTATTAGAGAGGATGAAGCACCCTTTTAGCTGGTGCTAGGGAGAGGCCTATGTAGGAGCCAGGCCCAGAACACAGCAGTTCATACAGCTAATAGAGGCAGTCAACAGATGCAGCAATATGCATAGCAGGGCACAAAGAAGAGGTCCTCAGCTGAATTCAGAACAGTCAGAAACTAAAAGCTCCACACAGAGAGATATTTCACAGAGAGTCAGTTTGAGTACAGACAAGTCTGTCAGCCCTTGCAAAACAATTCCACTATTCAGGATTTCATCAATACCTTGTTTCATAACTCCGCCCCAGCCTTCCAACTTTTTTGATTGTTTAGCATATTCCCACATAGGCATCTAGTACCAGAAATGCCATGTACTTGAGTAATAACGCTTAAAACCCATTAGTTTCCCATGAAGTGTTGCCATAGACTGCCTACATTATATGCAACCATAAATGTTTTTCATCTAAGAGTTCTGCTGCTCCCCATTCTCTCATTTTGCCATCTCGCCTGTCCAACCTCCTAGCACACATACAGCAAGCTCCACAGATTTCTGGCTCCATAATAAAACATAGCACATTACAAAACATTACATAGATATAATTCACTGTTTGCATTGTTCAGACAATACTTCTGTAAAATTTTTCAATTTTTTTAAACTTTTATATTATTTTGTATCCTTAAAATTCATGGGAGTTTTGGATCAGGCAACCTTGCTCTTATGGCTGAAGCTTTTCCTACTCAAAGATATGCAAGCCATTGGTAGGATTTTGGTTGGGGTTTTTTTTGTTTGTGTTTTTTTTTTTTTTTTACAGCCTCAAGGCTGATTCTCTTCTGGTTTTGTTTTCTTCATAGAAAAAAACAAAGGCTCTGAAAAAAACATTGTCCTTAAGATTACCATTAACTTTTTGCCTCAGTTTTAAGGTCTGACCTTACCAAGTGTGTAATCACTGTAAGACACCCTCAGCTATCACCTTTTTTTTCATATGTAAAAACCCAATTTACCCAACTGTGGCATATTAAAAGGCATGGACTCTGACTGTGGTGAATCGAAGACAACTTTATCAGAGCTAAGCAAGCTTTTATACCCTCTAGCTGGCTGAGGCAACAGCCTGTAGTTGAGCTTCAGTACCTTTCCATTGTTATACAGAAATAGCTTATACATGATAAGTAACTTTATCTACAAGATCAGGGTTTAATTGCTAGCAGACACCTGGGTACAAAACCCACAACATTCTATGCATTCCTTCTTGTGTTTTACTGCTTTATCTCTTCCTCCCAGGGCTTTCTTCCAGCAAGCATAACTGTGTCTTTTTCCCAGGGTCATTCTTCGTTAGCTGAAGTAGCTAAACTTGCTCCAGAGATATCCACACCCAACTGAATTTATCACACAGTTAAAATCACATTCTACTGTGCTAGTCCTACAGCAATAATTGCACACAAAATTCTTTTGCTATTGGTCCTCTTTAACTGTCAGGTACCAAAACCTGGTAAGGGAAAGGAAACAGCATGGGTTCTGCCATACAGTGAAGCAACTGCTGCTATTTGCATAACCCAGCACAGCAATACAGTAGCAAAATCAATAACTCTGCATGGTTATGGAATGGATGAGGAGCCAAGTAAGAGTTTATGGGTTAGGATTAAAGAGAGGACAGGTAAAGATAGCATTGTAATGGGTGTCTGCTATAAGCCACCTGCCCAGGAAGAACAAGCAGATAAGGCCCTCTGCAGACAGATAGGAGCAGCCTCACTTTCACAGGCCCTGGTCCTCATGGGGGACTTCAACCACCCTGATATCTGCTGGAGGAACAACACAGCAGGGCATAAGTAATCCAGGAGGTTCCTGGAGGGCATCAATGACAACTTCCTGACCCAAGTGATAAAGGAGCCAACGAGGAGAGGTGCTCTGCTGGACCTCATACTCACAGACAAGGAAGGGCTTGTTTGGGATGTGAATAGAATATTTCAGTTGGAAGGGACCTACAGTGATCATCTAGTCCAACTGCCTGACCACAAGCTAAAGCATGTTAGTAAGGGCATTATCCAAATGTCTCTTAAACACTGACAGGCTTGGGGCATCAACCACCTCTCTAGGAAGCCTGTTCCAGTGTCTGACCACCCTCTCAGTAAAGAAATGCTTCGTAATGTCCAGTCTAAACCTCCCCTCCTCAGGAAGCTGTAGAGAGCAATGAGGTCGTCCCTCAGCCTCCTTTTCTCCAAACTAGACAGCCCCAAAGTCCCTAGCCACTCCTCATAGGACATTCCTTCCAGGCCTTTCAGCAGCGTGTTGCCAATTTTCTGTTGCGTTAATAGTAGGAGTCTGAGGAGGGGCTAGGGGGAGACCCTACCATTGAGTCATGAGGTTCAGACAGGACCCCCTTGCTTTCTAAACGCCTTTTCCAAGAGGAGTCTAGGTGCGGCTATGTTTAGTCTTAGTCTCAGACTTGGTCAACGGTTTATTTTCTAAGGACTGTAGAAGTAACCACCCATCAGAGTATTTGATGTTAGTAACTAATTTGGCAAATGCCCAGGCCGGTCACGTTCAATGAGAACGATCACAGATAGATTAATGAATAGTGCAATTTATTAAAACAACAGATACACAAGTTCTTTGGATTACCGGTGATAAGATTGCTGGTTACAAGAAACGCACAAATACTAAGAAAATGAGTAACACTGCTAGGCTACAAGTGCATTAAGCAAATCTGAAGCAACTCTAATGCATTGGAGATTTAAAGTGAAGCTATATAAAGGTTTCTGAGTTTTCCTGGGGGAACACTTGGTATAACCAAGTGCTCAAATCTTACCCAAAGGCGTCCCAGTGGGGGGAAAGAGAGGCTCAGCCCGTCCACTGGTCCCAGAAGTCAGAGTGGTATGCGATGATATCTTCCCTAACACCCTCTTTCTCTTCACACATTTTATACTATTTTTTATCTTTCAGGTGGAGCTTGAGTGACTCTATTCATACATACCTTTATTATGATTGGTGTAAAATTTCCTCGCTTTGCTTTTAAAGGTGTAGACTAGAAAAATTCAAAGCGCATGCCCAGTGAGGGGTGGTCGCACCTTAGAGGCGGGTAGCTTTGGGGATGGAGGTGTGTTTTGGTATTATAATGATATTATAATGAGCAAAGTTCACCAAAAGGACAGCATTTTGTCAAAAGCATGACAGACTGTTGGCCCAGGTTGGCAAATGTGCAGTGTACCAGCTCCATGATACCTTGAGTTCCCATTTATCACAGAGCCTGGCCACGGTGCCTCCACACCTCTCCACCCTCCAGACAACTCCTCTCAGAGTCAGTAGGCCAAGTTCTCCTGGCATTGCTGACACCTAAGGTTACGAGCCTAGGGAACCTACGTGGAATGGATTTCTCACATGTCAACTGCACTCTACCCTGAAAGCTTCTTCAGTGCTGTACCTTTTCTAAAAAAATAAGTTAAATTTCTAAGTTGCCTCCAGCGATTATTCCACACCCTGCCCCTCCCAGCCTCTTGCCCACATGGCAGAGCATGGGAAGCTGGAAAGGTCCCTAACTAGTATAGGCGCTGCATTGAAGAGAATTACTCTATCTCAGCCAAAACCAGCACATTCTCCATGCCTAATTCCATACCATTTATGCCATACCAGGTCCCATGCTATCCAATACAAACTTAACAACCGCCACCCCTCCCCTTGACATCCTTTAACATAATACACAGACATCATTCCCTTAGTCTAAGGACCTTCCCTGTAAAATGTCCATTAAAATGTCCAATGGGTTCACCCAGTCCATGACTCCAGGCTCCATCGGTCATATCAGTCTTTCAGGGCAGGAGAGATGGTGTGTAGTGTTGGGTTGCTGCATACCAAGTCAGTCATTGTTTCATCACTGCTGCACTTAGCTTGTTTCATCAGAGTTCATCTTCCCTGGATTGGGAGATTTGCACTGTGATATCATTGATGTGGCATATAGCAACCACAGAAGAGATGACATACAACATTACATAGCAGTTTGCATTATGCCATTCAGTTCATTGGATGTTTTTGCCCAAAATCAAATCCCCTTGAGGCACACATCGGACTCCTCCATCCTCCTGCATCACCCACCAAGTGCACTGTCATGGTTTAGCCCCAGTCAGCAACCAAGCACCACACAGCCACTCGCTCACTCCCCCCACCCAGTGGGATGGGGGAGAATCGGAAGAGTAAAAGTGAGGCAAGTCATGGCTTGAGATAAAGGCAGTTTAATAGGGAAAGCAAAAGCTACGCGTGCAAGCAAAGCAAAACAAGGAATTCATTCACTCCTTCCCATGGGCAGGCAGGTGTTCAGCCATCTCCAGGAAAGCAGGGCTCCATCAAGCGTAACAACAACTTGGGAAGACAAATGCCATCACTCCAAATGTCCCCCCCTTCCTTCTTCCCCCCCCAGCTTTATATACTGAGCATGACATCATATGGTATGGAATATCCCATTGGTCAGTTTGGGTCAGCTGTCCTGGCTGTGTCCCCTCTCAGCTTCTTGTGCACCCGGCAGAGCATGGGGAGCTGAAAAGTCCTTGACCAGTGTAAGTGCTACCTAGCAACAACTAGAACATCTCCACATTATCACCACTGTTTCCAGCACAAATCCAAAACATAGTCTCATAGTAGCTACTACAAATAAATTTAACTCTTTCCCAGCTGAAACCAGGACATGCACCCAGGATGGGAGACCAGCATATGGGGAGGAGGCCAGGCTTTTGCCCTGCCTGCATGGGCTGAATCACAGAATCACATAATCACAGGTTGGAAGGGACCTCAGGGTTCATCTAGTCCAACCTTTCTAGGAAGAGCAGAGCCTAGACAATATGGCCCAGCACCCTGTCCAGACGACTCTTGAAGGTGTCCAACGTGGCCAAGTCAACCACTTCCCTGGGGAGATTATTCCAATGGCTGACTGCCCTCACTGAAAAATTTCCCTCTGGTGTCCAATCGGAATCTCCCCAAGAGCAACTTGTGTCCATTCCCCCTTGTCCTCTCCATGTGACTCCTTGTAAAAAGGGAGTCTCCATCTTCTTTGTAGCTACCCCTTAAGTACTGGTACATGGTGATGTGATCCCCTCTGAGCCTCCTTTTCTCAAGGCTGAACAAACCCAGCTCTCCCAGCCTATCCTCGTATGGCAGCTTCCCAGTCCTTTGATCATCTTGGTGGCCCTTCTCTGGACCCCTTCCAGCCTGTCCACATCTTTTTTGTATAGCGGGGACCAGAACTGCACACAGTACTCAAGGTGAGGCCGCACCTATACTGAATACAGTGGGATCTTCACCTCTTTTGACCATCTGGTTGTACTGTGTTTGATGCACTCCAGGATGCAGTTTGCTCTCGTGCCTGCCAGGACACACTGCTGACTCATACTGAGCCTTCTGTCAACCAGCGCCCCCGGATCCCTTCCTGCAGGGCTGCTCTCCAGCCACTCCTCTCCCAATTTATCCTTGTGCCCAGCATTACTCTACCCCAGGTGCAGAATCCAGCCTTTGTGTAACCAGAACGATGGAATTAACCAACCATGGATGTTGCTATACTCCTTGTACAGCCCTATCCAACTGGACGTTAAGTCTGGGGACATGGAGTATACAAATCAGTGTATTCTTTGATCTGTATTTTAGTCCCTAGGTAATTATTAATGTGAATGAAACAATAGACAGTGTGCTTCTGTCAGAAAAGGATGACAAAATGTGGTTTCGTGTAGTGGACTGAGAAAATTGGCCAGGACTGCCAAGATTAAGAGCCAAGTAGGTAAAAGGTAATTCCGGCAGGGGGAGATCGCAACCACCGACTCACGGACCACCGACCCAAGTAATACCACCTACTCAAAAGAGAACAATGGAGGAGGACAACTGAGCCTGTGCAGTAATTTACATATGGAACGAGCAAGTTTGTACCAATCAGTAGAAAGGACAATAATGAATATGTATGATATGTAAATTTTTGATCTATAAATTGTATGGGAAAGGTGTGTAAGGTATGCACGTTAGGAGGAGCGATCCCCTGTGCATCTGGCGCCATGAATAAAGAATGCCTGCTCTTTAATACTAAATTGGTGTTAGAGTTGTTTCTGATTTTACCGCGTTTTTCGGTAACAGTTTTGGCGACCCAGATGGGACCCTGCTTTTGAATCTCGACGGATCCGCAGGATCGTGGGACCTCCAGCCAGCACCGAGGGATTCTCGGGGAGAGCTTCCGATCCCCGGACCAGAGAATTCTGACAAGATCCCCTGGATTGAGGTAAACAAGGCATTCTTTTAAGAAGAAACTTAGGTAGAATAATACGTGGGGTTAGCTTCCCACATAGGATAGGATAGTGGGTTGGAGTCCCACAGGCCTGCCCATAAGGCGCGGCGAAAGCTACGCAGGGTTGGGGCCAAGAGGTACCTCAGTTGGTAAGTCTCTGCTAGGCAAAAGCCTGTGGAGCGGGGCCCAAGGGTAGGGGAGTCTTCAACAGGGGGTTGAAGTCTCCAGGGATATCTAGCAGGGGGCTAGAGATCCCAGAAGGGGATTTCCAGGGAAAGGGAAATCCCAGAGGGAGCTCTAATGAGAACTGGAGTCCCTCTGACTAGAACTTGTGATAGTGCACAATCACAACTACTAGTCGATTGAGAAATGGGAGCATTTTTGAGTAAGATACCTGTCCCACAAAAGAACACCTTTGGGATGTATTTTGAAGCATTGGAAAGACATCGGGGGTGGTGACTCACTAACTCGGAAACAATTAATTGAATATTGCAATCATTGGTAGCCAATGTATCAATTGGAAGGTGGGGAGAAATGGCCAGAAAATGAGACATTGCAATATAATACCATCTTGCAATTAATGTTGTTTTGTAAAAAGGGAAGGCAAATGGGAAGAAGTGGATTATGTTGATTTGTTCTTTACGCTGTGGAATCATCCAGAGTGGCAGAAACAGTGTGAGATATGTCCACAAGATTCTATGGCAACGTTTTTGAAAAGAGGAAAATGTGGTGAGAACTTGAAAAACTGTTGTTCTACTTGTGATACTGGATACTTTGCTTGATGAAACTGACAAGAAAATAGTATTGAATACAGCCAAAAGGCAGGTGCAGGGAGCACATGCTAATGGGAATTTACAGAGAACAATGAATAAGAATTTTCCATCTACAAATCCTGAGTGGGACCCTAATCGGCCAGGATCCAGGGGAATGTTGACTAGATATCAGAGATAGATTTTATTTGGAGTAAGACATGCAATGCCAAAAGCAATAAATTGGTCAAAATTTATGAAGTGAGACAAGAATTAAATGAGTCCCCTTCAGCCTCTATAGAAAGACTGAAGGTGACTGCCAGAAAATATACTAATTTGAACCCAGAAAAACCAGAAGCAGCAATTCAGTTGGTCTCTATATTCATGGGACAATCAGCCCCAGATATTGGGGGGAAAAAAACTTCAGAAACTAGAAGAACCTGAATCTAGAGATTTGGGTAAAATGCTTGAAGTAGCTTGGCATGAAGGAGACCGGGGGAATCAACCCTAGCTGAACACCTGGTTACACTGAAGCTAGGGAATGAAGAAATAGAATTTTTGGTAGATACGGGAGCCACTTATTCGGTATTGAATACATGTAAAGAGAAAATTAATCATAAATCAGTAGATGATGTTAGTGCGACAGGGCAAAGAAAAATTAGCCTTTCTTAGAGCCATTAAAGTTTAAACTGGAGAAACAATGGGCAACTCACCAATTTCTGTATATGCCTGAATGTCCACTGCCTCTGTTATGATGAGATCTATTAAGTAAATTAGATGCTCAAATAACTTTTAAAGATAGAGAGATTAAATTACTAATACCAGAATCAAAAGCCATAGAGGCGAGGGTGTTTATGTTACAGGATTCCTCCAGGGAGGAACAGATTCCCGAAGAAGTGGAAAACGTAGTAATTCCTTTGGTTTGAGCGAGTGGAGTTCCGGAGCGATCTAAATTGGCAGAGCCGGTAAAAGTAACATTAAAACCTGGAGCCAAGCCAGTAAGACAAAAACAATACCCTATTAAGTGAGAATATGTATGAATATGTAAATTTTTGATCTATAAATCGTATGAGAAAGGTGTGTAAGGTATGCACATTAGGAGGAGCGCTCCCCCATGAATCTGGTGCCGTGAATAAAGAATGCCTGCTCTTTAATACTAAATTGGTGTTAAAGAGTTGTTTCTGATTTTACCGCGTTTTTCGGTAACATTTGGACTTGTTAAATTTCATCCCATTAATCATAGCCCAATGCTCCAGTCTATCTAGATTCCTCTGCCAAGGCCTCTTGTCCTTCAAGAGAGTCAACAGCACCTCCCAGTTTGGTATCATCAGCAAACTTCTAATGGTGCATTCAACTCCTGCATCCAGATCAGTGATAAATATATTGTTGTGTAATCACTGCTCAGCAATAGCTAAAACATCCTTGTGTTATCAACACTGGTTTGGTCACAAATCCAAAACATAGCACCATACAAGCTAAAATTGACTATCCCAGCCAAAACCAGTATACAGGTGCAGCTGCTCTAACACAGATAGAGCTTTGGATAGTGGAAGCAGCTCTCCAAATCCCAGGCTGCAGGGAGTGCCTGGGGTCTCTCTCTGGTGCCAAGAGAGATGGCCCTCTGTCCTGCAGGAGGTGTGCTGTCTTGGAGGAGCTGTATTGCCAAGTGGAGAAGTTACAGGAGAAAGCAAGCACACTGCACAGCATCAGAGAAGATGCAAAGGGAGATAGACAGGATCTTCTCAGGGATGCCACAGCTGGAAGAGCCCCAGACCCCCAACTGCGGACTGATACTTACTCACAGGCTTGGAAAGATGATGTGCTTTTGCCAATTTGCAAAATTAAATGTATGTCCATGGCTGCCCTCAGAAGATCCCTTCAGAGACTTCTGTTGGCAACTTTGACATACCTTGTGCTCCAGGAGTTCACACATTCTTTCAGCATGAAGATTTAGTCTGCTGTATTACAGTGAATGGCTAACAAAAAAATCTGACAAACCTGGCCCTGTACGATACAGGTATTTTAAAGTAGATAGGGGAGAATTTTAAAGTAGCTATGGGAGGAAAGCAAGACCAAGAACACAAAATGTTTGATTTGGAAAAAGCAATAGTGCTGAAAATAGAATATGAAGGCTATCTTATATAATATATTTTGGAAAAACTCAGTCAATAAGAAAACAACGATTCAGCAAGCTGTGGGTGAAATCCAGGCTGTAAATGAAGTCAGTGGCAAAATTTCCATTGACACCCTCAGGCTAGGTTTTCTCCCTAAACAGTCAGGAGGTGACTGAGAAATGACTTCAGGCATTCACTGCAGTAACAAAGCAGTAGTTACAGCATTTCAGGGACAGATTGGAGCATAGCACTGAATCTCAGATTAGTTGAGAGCCTTTTAACTCAAACTGTTATTTTATCTGCTTGACAAATAAAGGGTCACCTGTACTACAGCTGAGCCTCTGCCAGTGAATTAAGGTAAAATAAAAGGTCTTTGTAGTGCTTTAGATTAGACCACTTTTTATTTATGGGAATACATAAGTAATACATATATAAAATTAAAGATGATTTTTCCTTTCCTCTTTTGATTTTGTCTAACAGAAAATTGAGTTTATTCAGGAAGTACAAGCAGTCAAAGAATTCTTAGTTTTATTTTCTGTCTAATGTCATTCTCCTGATATCATGCTCTCATCCTAGAGGTATATTCATATAATGGATTAGGTGTATCAGCAAAGTTACATGCAATAGAATCAGCTGTATCTGATACGAGAGTTGTCATTCACTTTTCTTAAAGGAACCAGTAAGTGAAGAACACTAGGTATGCTCTTCATTTTATTTATATTTTTGTCACATATATAGAGAAGCTGCAAAGATTGATTTTAAAATAATTTAACTTTTGCATTATTTGACTTCAGAAATTTATATTCTTTTTCCTTTGTGGGTCTTGAGCATGAAGAACAAAGGAAATCATGACTCCACAACTGAGAGGAGCAAAAATAAATTTATGAAGAGAAAAACAAAATCTTTGTTAGGTCTTTTAAAATCTTGGTTACCGTTGCTTTGTTACTAATTGCTATTTGTCTTCAATAACAAATTTTCATAATGAAAATAAAGCTTTGGGAGAGCAGGGTGGTTTACTCAACATGGCGTCCTTACTTAGGAATTTATAATGATATCCTTTTTTCTTCCTAGTAACTGTCAAACAAGCTCCCAAGTCCAGTGTTTATATCTTAAACTTTGCAGGGTAGAATAACGATCAATCTTCCATTCTCATCCAAAACCTCTCTACTAATTAATTTTTCAGATGTCCTCTGCATATCATATTGTTTTCCCGAAAAGCAGGTTCATTCGCCCGGTGTGCAAAACGCCAAACTACGTACAGAGCGGAGGTATTTTATTTGATTCATTTTTGTGCAAAGATGGGTGCTAGGTGGTAACCCACAAAGCCAGCACCCCGCACCAAGAAACTAAAAAGCATTTATACAGTTAAATGTGTCAGTCACAGCTACTATTCACATGCCTCAGCTAATAATTGGTTAATTTCTTTCTCGCTTCAATTTACCAAGGATATAGTAAAAAAACAAGTGTTATGTCTTTAGCAGACAGTTCCAAAAATTCAGTTTTCTTATAATATATTTTTTAACTACCCAATTTTTATGGAAGCTCTCAGGTTCTGGCTTGACTTTGCCACTTGTTCTATTCAGCCCAATTAATCATCTACATTTCCAGTAATGTTTGGGATGTGAACACAATGATCCTTACCACTTACATTTGTATATGCACAAACTGTACGACCATGTAATACCCTCCGAATGAAATTACCTACTGTTATTGAATTATTAGCTATTATGTTTTCAAAGGTTAGATTTAAATCTAGAACTAAGATTCCCCAATCTGGGGTTTGTAACAAATTGTAGCAGTGCAATTAAACTGCTGCTATTGTGGATTCTCCTGAATAACTGGATAAATTGTAAGATTAAATTTCCTTTACAGACAACTACTACATATATAACTGTAGGGGAATAGACAGGGATCGGCGACCGGAAGATCACGGGATGTGACTGAAAGATAGACTCCTCCCCACAGGAGTGGCAGGAACAGGAAGTGCAAGAGCTATATAAGTGTAGTGACGCAGCTAAATAAACGGACATTTTGTATCCATCATATTGATGTCTGTGCATCACTGTCCCCAGGGTGGGTAGAGCCCTGTGTCCCGGAGGTATGCGGCCCAAGATAAGTTCTCCCATAGAAGTGTACAGCAACAAGTGGTGACCCCGATGTGATCGGCGGGGCGGCATGGCAAGTTCGCCGGGGGGAAAAGATAGCTTGGGGCACGCAGGGGTGGGACAGGGAGCAGCAGGACGGCGGGCGCGCCATGGAATCAGTCATAAAGGTACTGAAGGGATTGGGGAAGGAATATGGAACTTCGATTTCGAAGGCGCCTACCTCAAAGGCCATCCAATGGATGATTACGCAGGGGCTCATACGAAGTCCCGCAGACATATTTAATAAAGATAATTGGGTGAGAATTAAAGAGGAGTTAGCCGAAAGGGCTATGATGGGAAAACCCCAGTACATACAGCTCTGGGGAAAGATACACCGATTACTATTGAAAGCTCGGGATGATCAGGAGACGTGGCGGCAGGCGCGGCTGTGCCTGCACGGTGCTACAGGCGACAGTAGCCCGGAAATAGACCCAGGATGGGCAGTGGGGATGCAGACAGGGGCAAGCATCGCGGGGGATGGGGAAGAAACGGGGAGTTCGGACGGAGTAGCCTGGCCAGTGACTCAGTCTGAGGCTCCCAAAGAGGTGGATCGGGAAGCGGCGGTGTTCCCTGTTGAGCTAGCAGGACCTTTGGAATGCCCCCCCCCGCATACCCCTGGGACGATTTGGCACAGGCGCGGGTACCTGCACGCGGGGAGGGTGACATGGCGGCAGACGCAGCGGGAGTGACGGAGCAGAAGGAGAAGGATGAGCAGCGCTGGCAGCGGCGCTGCCCTCTGCCCGACCCTCGAGACTGGCTCCCGGGGCAACCCTTGAGATGGGAGTCAGGCGAGGAGGGGGATTGGGGTGCCTGGAGGGGAGGACAGGATGGGTATAGATCAACCTCAAGTAGCAGCGAATCAGAAGTTGGGGGAGAAACCGATGTCCACATGTGGGAAGATGGGGCAGATTGCCTGCAGCGCGCAAAAAAGAGGCATAAGGCAGCAGGGACTCGGAGGACCAGTCAGAAGGAGGGAGGAGAGGGACCGCCAAAAGGGGAGGTCCGGAGCGCTGCAGCTCCGGAGGGGTCCGCGGAGGACATGCTGCGGCAGCTGCAGCAGGCTATGCGCGCACTAGGGGAAGTAACTCGGAGGCAGACAGGACTCTTAACGAAGGGGGCGCCCCAGCGACAGTCAGTCGAGTTACCTAACTGGCAGCTGATAGCCAGAGATTGTAGCCTCGATGGAGTAAGGATAGAGATGCCCGGGATATTCCCTGTCCGGATAGCTCCTGGAGGAGGGGCAGGGAGCTGCAAGCGGTAACAGAGATTTCCTGTAGAGCGTATAACGAAGTGGGCAGGTATGAAAAAAAGCGGAACCTTGGCAAAAGATACAGCAAGGACTAGCAGAGCCATTTACAACGTTTTGTGACAGGTTGCAGAAGGCTATTATAGAATCAGAATTGCTGGCAGCGGCCAAGGATGCAGTCCTTATGGATTGCCTCCGAAATCAAGCAAATCCGCAGACACAAGATGATGTCCTCCACACCCTGGCGGCAGGGGCATCATTGGGTCAAACCATCAGGCATGTCTTGCGCCAGGAGGTGTTGAATCAGCATGGTGGTGTGGGAGCGCACATCTGCCAGAACCCTGACTGTGGAAGCAAAGAAAGGGTGATGGTGCAAGCGGCCGGGGTGGGGCCGAGATGTCATTTCTGTGGACAGGTAGGGCACTTTAAAGCTGGGTGCCTGCTAGCGGAAAGGGGAGGATGTAATGGAGGAGGAGCGCGCCCAGTAGGGAGGTGCTGGGTGTGTGGGAAGCCGGGACACCTGGCAAGAGACTGTCCAACCACAAAGCTGGGAAACGGCCAAAGGAGGGCGAAGCGAGGGGGATTCGCGCCTCCTGTGAGTCAAATGGCCCCCATCATGGTGCCAGTGCCAGGAGCTTGGCCCACCGTAGCGGGCCAAGGGGGAGTGAACCATCATGCAGGGGAGCAGAACCAGCAAGATTTGCAGGTTACAGCCCCCGCATGGCCTTGGTCATAGGCTGTGATGAGAGACCCATGGCAGCAGTGATGATTACCCCGCAAGAGCCGAGTTACCCGGCACGGATATGCCTCGGAATGTTAGTGGATACCGGGGTGTATGTCACAGTGATGCACTCGAACGGTGGCCACCAACTTGGCCCCTCGCCATGGGAAAACGTATAATAGGGGTGGGAGGAGAACAACAGACGAGGACTAGTACTTGCCCTGTGAAACTTGAAGTCATGGACGAGGAGGCAGGGAAGCTCCTCACGGCTGTAGTGACCATACTAGTAGCAGATGGGGTAGCAAGCCCCTTGCTGGGGTGGGACGCCCTTGCCCAGATGGGGATCAGGTTGAAAAATTTAGCATAAGGGCCACTGCCTCAGAGGGGCTTCATCAGCACAAGTTAGTGTGGAAAACCAAACAGCCCATCTGGGTGGAGCAGTGGCCCCTGACAACAGAGAAAACAGAGGCTGTAAGAGCTATAGTAAAACGAGAGCACGAAGCAGGGCACCTAGAGCCCTCGATGAGCCCATGGAACACCCCTATATTTGCTATAAAAAAGAAAGATAAAAACCAATGGAGGATGCTGCATGACCTTAGAGCAGTAAATCAGCAAATGGAGCACATGGGGCGTCTCCAACCTGGCCTACCAGAGCTGAGTGCTGTCCCGAAATGATGGCGAGTCATTGTTTCAGATATCAAAGACTGTTTCTTCAGTATTCCACTACATCCAGATGATAGAAAGAGATTTGCCTTTACTCTGCCCGCGGTGAACCGCGCAGAACCAGGTAGTAGATGGCAGTGGACAGTACTTCCGCAGGGGACGAAAAATTCTCCAGCGATCTGCCAGAGGTATGTGGCTTCTGCATTGCAGCAAGTAAGGCAGCAGTATCAGGAGAGAATCTACATGATCCACTACATGGATGACGTCCTCATAGCTGCGCCCACCGAGGCGTTGTGTGAACAAGTCTTTTCAGACACCCAAAGGGGCCTTGAAGGACAGGGCCTCAAGGTAGCTGAGGCAAAGGTACAGTGAGGACCAGTGTGTGGATTTCTGGGTGCTAGAATAGAAGGGGATTGCATACAAGCTCAGCCTATTAAACTTACACCTAAGGTTAAAAATTTACACGATGTACAGAAGCTGGTAGGAGCACTGCAGTGGTTGCGGACGTTTGTGCGCATCACCGGTGAGGAGATGCAACCTTTCTATGCGTTGCTGAAAGGGACTGACCCATGGGAGCCCAGGAGTTTAGACCCTGAGGCAGTCCAGCAGTTGCAGATGATAGACCGTCGAATGCAAAAGGAAGGAGTATGGCGGTGGGACCCTCAGGAGGAATTAATCGCAGGTTGGATTCTGACCGCTGGTGGAGGATTAGGATTGCTATATCAAATACGGGCGGGGGAAGAAAAGCCACTGCGATGGGTATATCAGAAGGTTCCCAAGGATGCATTCTCCACAAAAGTCAAGGTAGCCGGGGGAATGATTTGACGTCTGCGACGGGAAAGCAAGGGAATCTTTGGGAAGGAGCCAGATAAGCTGACAGTGCCGTGGAATGGGGAGAAATGGCGGAAGGTGGTAGAGAGTGAAGAGGATATACAATTGGCGGTATACTCGTACCCAGGGAAAATCGTCACAGGCACGGTACAGAGGTGGGCCGAGACAGCCAAAGTGGTGGATTTAAGTGTGGATAGTAGAGTTTTGGATACCCCTCACCCAGGACCAACATATTTCACAGATGCTTCCTCGAAGACGAACAGAGCGGCGGTAGTGTGGAAAGAAGGGAATAGTTGGATGCGCCAGACGTATGAGGAGCAGGGTAAAAGTGTGCAGTGGCTAGAAGCGAAAGCGCTAGAGATGGCCCTGCAAAAGGATACAGATCGGCATATAAATGTGTGCACGGACTCCTTATACGTGTATAAATTAGTCACGTCCATGAAACGAGAGGGTGTACCGCACACGGAAATTGCCTTGATGCTAGAGGTTGCTTTATCGCAGCGAGGAGCAACTGTGACAGTAATTCACATTCACAGTCATCAGACGGGGCCTGGACCACTGATTGAGGGGAATCGCATGGCTGATGAGGCAGCCGCGGGAGTCTGGACATTGGCGGAGGCAAAGAAACTGCATGAAAAACTGCACCTGGGTGCTAAAGCCTTGGCAAAGGAGTGTGGCATCTCAATAAGAGCAGCAAGAGAAGTAGTAGCCACCTGTCCTTACTGTCAGCACTCGCCATTGTGGGAGGCAGGAGTCAACCCTCGAGGACTGGAAGCAAAAGCTATCTGGCAGACTGACTTTACTGAATGTCCACATTTAGCCCCCGGACGGCACCTCGCAATTACAATTGATACATATAGTGGAGTCATCATGGCTACTCAACATCGGAAGCAGACCGCAGCGCAGTTGACTGCGCATTGGACCACGGTGATGGCGTGGCTTGGAAAGCCCACCGAGATAAAAACAGACAATGGACCATGCTTTCAGGCTCGAAGTACCGAAGAATGGTGTAAAGCTTGGAATATTGTATTAAAACACGGCATTGCTTACAGTAGCACGGGGCAGGCAATAGTTGAATGCGCTCATCACACCTTGAAAGCAAAAATAATACAGCTTGGGGAGGGGGAGGGGTATAAGGGAGCTATACCCATAGCAGCTCAGCAAACTATTTTAATGCGTGCATTATATTCGCTTAATCATTTTATATGCAGGCAGGAGCAAGTTACAGCAGTGGAGAAGCACTTTGGCAAAGCTCAAGCAGGCGAGCGCTATCCGCAGGTTCCCAGGCAGTGAGCAATGGGAGAGAGGATGGAAACTGAGATGCCTGGGGAGGGGCTACGCCGCGGTTGAGAATGAAGGGCGCATAGAATGGGTGCCTGCAAAGTGTGTGAAAGCAGAACTGTGCAAGGATGTACAATGAATAATCCCTTTCTGAGTTGTCTATTTGCAGGGTCTGCTGACATGGATCCTCATGCTAGCCGTACCATTGGGAAAAGAAATTAGCTCCTTGACAAGATCGCAAGCAATATTGCAGCGAGAGCGACACTGGGAAAGGGCGGCAAAAGAGAGATATGAACTGGGACTGGATAGTAATAATTGGGGGGATCTTGTTGTGTGTAGTAACCATGGTTACTTGTGGGCTGCCATTTTTATGCTGTGTTATAAGACAAATCAGAGAGCGCCTGCAAGAGTTACATGAATGAGTTACCTGACCGCAATATGTATCCGCTTATGCAAGTAGCTTTGTAGACCTTTTAGCAGCATGGGGAGGGGGAGATGTAGGGGAATAGACAGGGATCGGCGACCGGAAGATCACGGGATGTGACTGAAAGATAGACTCCTCCCCACAGGAATGGCAGGAACAGGAAGCACAAGAGCTATATAAGCGTGTGATGCAGCTAAATAAACGGACATTTTGTATCCATCATATTGATGTCTGTGCATCACTGTCCCCAGGGTGGGTAGAGCCCTGTGTCCCGGAGATATGTGGCCCAAGATAAGTTCTCCCATAGAAGCGTACAGCAACATATAACGATCATCTTGGCATATTTAGATTAACAACATTTTTTGAATTCTATAACTATCCTTATGGAAAATAGGCATTTAATCTCTATGTACACAAGTCCTGTTTCTTGAGCACAGTTTATCGAGGGGCTCTGGTCAAGAGTTCCAAGTTCGTATGCAGACACTGTCCCCTGGCTGGAATGGGTAGACTGATGTGTCCAAGGGAAGAGAAGTCCTTTGATTTAGGTACCTCAGCAGCTTCTGAGGTGGGATGTTTGCTTTGATCAGCCTGTCAGCTCTCCTCAAGGGTGATGCCGTGAAAAGCCGAAATCAGGACTCAACAGTCTGAACAACTATTAAGCAGGTATCCTTTATTGCAGCACTGGACGCACAGGGGATCACTCCTCCTAATGTGTGTGCCCGCACAGGGTTAGTTGCATAACTTATACAAGCTTTACATACATATTCATTAGTTTTCTGAGAAAAACATACATATCCATTAATTTTCTGATAACTGATTATCATATGCAAACTACATTATCATATGCAAATGTCATTTGCACATGCCTGTTGGTGTCTCCAGGTGGTCGTCAGGGGTCTATTCTTCACTGTGTCCAGTAGTTTGCTTTTGCGCAAACTCAGTTCTGAGATCACATATATACTGTCCCTGAGGGATAGTCTTTTCTGGTTTAGTGTTTGCTCTGCAGTTCCTTATCTTTATGGTTCTGTACATCTGCTTTTCTAAGTTCAAATGTTGTCGTCATAAAATTTTGTTTAGGTGCTTCTTGTCTTGAAGCCTTTCTGACTCCCCCAAAGCAACAAGTTTTAGTCACAACAGTTCTAACTCTATCGAGGGTATAGTCACAAAACAAGTGCTTCCCCATCTTTCAGTTCCCATCTCTGGCCCTCAACTTCTGTTTTGCCAGGCTCGCATAGTTCATTGTTATGGCTTAGCGGAAAATTCAAAAAATTCAATTTTCTTTAGGATACCAGGTTTGTCCCATCAAAACATCGATCCCCAATATATTTTCATAGTAATTTTTTTACTGCAAAGCAAACTGTGGTTTTTCGTTTTTCACCAGGAAGCCAAATTTTTCCTTTAACAGTGGGGCATAGTTCGCTGCCACCACTAATGGCAGTTAATATAACTTTAGGTCCGCCTGGTTGTAATCCTAAGGTGATTGCATCAGTTTGGGTAAGAATAGATATTTCTACTCCTGTATCTATTAGGAATATAGTTGTTTTTTGTTGAGGTCCTACAGGAAGCATAGTATAAGGGCCATCATCATTTATCCATTGATGAATATCAATTTTCCAGACAGGCAGTCCCAATAGCTGTCCAGGGTTTACCTGTTTTTTAATTCCTGCTTCTCCATTCCCCGAGGGTAAAAAGGATTAGGAGGGCCCATAGACGCTGGTTGTGGGAGGACAGTAGCAGGTGGCAGTGCTATGTCTCGCTTTTGAAAAGCTTCTATCAAGCTTAGAATAACTCTAGCCAGTTGCTTATGAATAGCAACTCTGGGAATACCCATTGCCAGGGCTTGTTTCCATAATTCATTTCTCTCTTCCCGGGCCCGATTGTTGTTTAGCGGGTCCCAGTTCTTCAGAGTCACTCTGAAGTGTTTGCTCAACCTGTCTAACATTTCGACTTATATTTTTTGTTCCACTGGACACATCATTCCATCCCATTTCTCATCCATATTTATGATGTCATGCATTAGTCCTGCCCAAGTGGGGAGGTTTCTTTGAAGCAAGGTTGCTTCCTGGTCATCTTTATCACTGACAAGATCCCTTATGGATAACAAAGCATTAAAATCTGTGCCCCTCTTGATCTCATCTCGTTTTGCAATAAGGTTTGAGCACAGCAGGGGCTCCCTTTATTAACAGTTTTAGCATAGCATAGTCTACAGTTGCCGAGATGGGAACATCAAAAGAACTTCGCTCGTGCATGGCCTGAATACAGGCAGCTTTTGTAATAGCTGAGGAGACCTCGTCCAAAGGTCTAATGGGTAACAAAGGCTCCCCTCTCTCCAATATTCCACCAGCCCAGTATGCCACCCTACTTGTTATTGAGTGGGGATCATTCGGAGGGGCGGGACCAGCATTCAAAAAGACTCCAGGGCCCCAATAGCCATTAGCCTCATCAGCATTCAGTAAAATTCTATCACCCCCAGTAAGACATACTCTCCACAGGTATTCAGTTTCAGTTTCTCCAGGCTTATGGCCATAACGTTCTTGCAAATTAGCCATCTGAATCTGGTCAAATGGGATTGGCAAGTACTTGGACCTCGCCCTCCTTGGGGGACTGTTTGCAGTTCAGTTTTTATAATGGGTCTGGCCATAAACTGAGGAGGTTCAGGAGGCTATAGAGGATCATCCTCATCTGAGATGTTATTACAAGAATTATTCCAAATATCACCATCCCAGTCCTCAGGGGATACTATCAGTTTTCTGATTTGAACCATGTCAGGATGTTTAGGAGCTTGCATTAACATAATTTCAACATGTTCTCCTAATTTTTATTCTTTCAATAAAGCTTCCTTAAGTTGTTTTTGCAGTTGTTCTATTTTTACTGATAATAGCAGTTCAGTAGTTTTACATTGCTCTATTTCATCCTGCAGAACTTGCATATTACGGATTGTTTCCCCTCTTTCTCTACATGCAGCTTCTAAGCATGTTCCCAACATTTTGCAGATTATACCTTTATCTTTACCATCTTTAGTCAAACCCATTGCAGCATTTAGCTGCTCCTCTACTGCTTCCCAATTATACCAATTATCCTGGGTGCATTATTTTGAGAAGCCAGGGTTCAGATTAATACTGTGCCTTGGTAAGTAATCGGTGACACTACTTGCCATCCTGCTGCCTACGCCAAAATTGTTGCAAATGCAGGTTTGTGGATATGGCCGACTACACCAAACTGTCTGGAATATGATTTGTTACACAGCTTTAGTTAGCAATTTAAGATTTATTAATATTTTTGAGATATATCACAGTATTAGGTTGTATAATTCTTAACAGCATTGGCCAATTTAAAACAGCAATTTGATGGAATTTTTTACAGTCAACATAGCGACTTAGTTAAAGATTCAAGAATGGCAAGGTTCACTCTATTACTTACAGAGAAGCAGCACACAAAGGAAAATTGAGGTATACTCGAGTTAGAATGATTCAGAGGTATAGTGGATGCAGGGGATAAGGAGGACCCTCCTGTTGAGTCACAAGGTTCAGAATAGACCCCCTTGCTTTCTAAACTTCTTTCAGAGAGAAGTCTAGGTGTGGCTAGGTCCAATCTTAGTCTCAGACTTGGTCAATGGTTTACGTGAATAGGGATAATATATATAGTCAAATTGCACATGCACATACACACCAAGGTTAACCTGTGAATAAAATTTCCCTTTCTATGAGTTTCATAAATTACTCACTTTTATGTGCTGGCATTCATCAACACATTGCTGGTGAACCTCGTGAAATCAGGCCTTTGAGTCCTCACAAAATCGTCAGCAAATGATCTTTCAATCTTTGAGAACTCTACCCTGGGAGGTGTCCCAGCCCAGGGGGAGATACAGGGTCACAGATCCAGCTGCAGTGCCGGAGAGCACAAAGGGTCTCCCTCTTGGATCGCTAGTTATAGGATCGAGATGTTTGGCTTTGGTCAATATTTTACATTCTGGCCACAATTCTGGTGCACAAGTCAGGGAGGAGATGGCCCAGGTGTGGACAGAGATTACCTGATGCCCGAGTCATTTATGACTAAGATAACAACACAACAGGGCTTGTGCTGGGATCCCAGAGTGGCCCTGGGAGGGCTGCACCACCACAGAAGCCTATATATTAGCATGAGCAGCCACTGTAAAGGAATCTACTGGAATGCCCTATGCCAGACTTCACTGTGGCAGGTGTTATGACAGAGATAACATTCCAGCCTGTCAGGACAAGATATAGGATTCTGTTTGTTACACAAAATAAGAGGCACCATGGCATGGGAGGGAGGTAGAACCTTTCCATGGATGGAACCTCTGCAGTGTGCTGCAGGAAAATCCATCTAGTGTTTCACAAATGTGGGGTTACCAGCATCCTATGGGACATAAAATTTACTATCTGTATTCCTCTTTTTAGTCTATCACATTAAACCAGCTATTTTTTTTAAAGCTATCTGTTGTCAGGTCTTTCTTACTGAGATCCAGGAAGAACAATGCACCATCTCCCTCTTATTTCCCCCTCACCCCCAGTGCAGCACACCACCACAGTCTTAAGCTACCTTCCAATCCTGGGGTGCCAGGCACCTAAAAATACCCCACACAACTACTTGGCTATAACTGTAACATGCACAGAAACAGTAGAATTTGCCCATATCTCTAGAAAAAAAAACTTCCTTTAATCTACTTCATGAAAATATTCTCAAGATTTTGAGTGTAGAATAATCAATGTCCTGGTTTCAGCTGGGATAGAGCTGTGGAACCTGAGCATGATGTAAATGGTATGGAATAAGGGGTGGATACTGTCCTGGTTTCATCTGGGATAGAGTTAAATGACTTCATAGTAGCTAGCATGGGCCTATGTTTTGGATTTGTGCTAAAAACAGTGTTGACAATGTGGAGATGTTTTAGTTGTTGCTAAGTAGCAGTTACACTGGTCAAGGACTTTTCAGCTCCCCGTGCTCTGCCGGGTGCACAAGAAGCTGGGAGGGGACACAGCCAGGACAGCTGACCCCAACTGACCAATGGGATATTCCATACCATATGACATCATGCTCAGTACATAAAGCTGGGGGAAGAAGGAGGAAGGGGGGGATGTTCGGAGTGATGGCATTTGTCTTTCCAAGTAACCGTTACACGTGATGGAGCCCTGCTTTCCTGGAGATGACTGAACACCTGCCTGCCCGTGGGAAGTAGTGAATGAATTCCTTGTTTTGCTTTGCTTGCACGCATAGCTTTTGCTTTCACTATTAAACTGTCTTTATCTCAACCCATGAGTTGCCTCACCTTTACTCTTCCGATTCTCTCGCCCATCCCACTGGGTGGGGGGAGTGAGCGAGCGGCTGCGTGGTGCTTGGTTGCTGACTGCAGATAAACCACAACAACCAACATAGAAGAAAAAACAGGAATGAAATAGGCATTTTGGAAGGTGTCCACATACTGGTGATGGTTACTATGTTGGGTTTTGTCAAGTGTTATGTGCTAATATTCAACAATAAGCTACAGAATATAAAATACCTCCAACCACACATCTAACTACTATAATAATTATTTAAATCTTCTATCCCATCATTACACATCACTAGACAGATCTTTCTAGGTCATCCTGCATTAACAAGAACAGATGCAATAGGTCAAGTCGTTCCAGGCATCAGAGGTCAAATACTTAAAATTCCATACCACCCCTGTGTGATGGGGGCGAGAATAGGAAGGGCCAAAGTAAGCAAACTCGTGGGTTGAGATAAGAACAGTTTAATATTTAAAATAAAACAGGAATAATAATAACAATATAATGAAAAGGAAAATAATGAGAGAGAGAGAAGTGAAACCTTGGGAGGAGGGAAAAAACCCAAACAACAAGTGATGCAACTGCTCACCAGCTGCTGACTGATGCCGCCGGTCCCCGAGCTGCGATCACTGCCTGCCTCCCCCAGGCAGCTCCCCCCAATTAACATACTGGGCATGACATTACATGATATGGAATATCCCTTTGGCCAGTTTGAATCCTCTCTCTTGGCTGTGCCCCCTCCCCTCCCGGCTTCTTGTGCACCCGGCAGAGCATGGGAAGCTAGAAAAGTCCTTGACTAGTACAAGCACTACTTAGCAACAACCAAAACATTGGTGTGTTATCAACGTTGTTTTCATACTAAGTCCAAAGCACAGCACTATACCAGCTACAGTGATGAAAATTAACTCTATCCCAGCTAAAACCATGACAGTATCCACCCCTTATTCCATACCATTTATCATGCTCAGGTCCCATACTGTCGAATACAACCACAATAACTACCACCACCCCTCTTCCCATCCTTTGATAAAATACACAGAGATGATTTATCATCCCCTTAGTCTGTGGACCACCCCTGTAAAATGTCTGTAAAATATCCACAAATGACCACAAAATATCCACTGAGTTAGTTTAGTCCATGACTTTGGGCTCTATGTATTGTAAGAGTCTTTCAGGGCCAGAGAGATGGTGTGTGTGGTGCTGGATTGTTGCACGCTGAAGTCAGTCCTTATTCCATCACTGCTGCATTTTGCTTGGTTCAATGAAAGTTCATTTTTCATTAATTTGGGAGATTCCTACTATGACAGCATTGATATGACATATAGGAACCATAGGAGTGATGAAATACATTAGATAGCAATTAACACCCTACTGTTCAGTTCATTGGCTGTTTTCACCCTAAATCAAATCCCCTTGAGGCACACATCGGACTCCTCCATCCTTCCACATCACCCACCAAGTGCACCCAGGTCCCCGAGCAAAAGCAGTCCCACGAATGGGTTTGCCTTTGCCTGAGGCAGGAAGAACCCAGACTGTTTTCCCCAACATATTTTTTCCATGCACTACAGGGACTCTATCCCCTTCCACAGTATGTAGGATTTCTGACTGGGCAGGGCCAGCTCGCCTGGCAGATCCCCTCGTGTTGACTAACCACGTGGCTTTTGCTCAATGTGTATCCCAGTGCTTGAATGTCCCACCCCCCCATTGCTCTCAGTGCAATCATTAACATTCCATTGTACCGTTCATTTTTCCCAGAGGCTGGTGCATGATAGGGGAGGTGATACACCCACTCAATGCCGTGCACTTTGGCCCAGGTGTCTATAAGGTTATTTTGGAAATGAGTCCCACTGTCTGACTCAATTCTCTCTGGGGTGCCATGTCGCCACAGGACTTGTTTTTCCAGGCCCAGGATAGTGTTCTGGGCAGTGGCACGGGGCACGGGATGTGTTTCCAGCCAGCTGGTGGTTGTTTCTATCATTGTTAGCACATGGTGCTTGCCTTGATGGGTCTGTGGGAGTGTGATATAGTCAATCTGCCAGGCCTGCCCATATTTATACTTCAGCCATCGTCCCCCATACCACATAGGCTTTACCCGCTTGGCTTGCTTGATTGCAGGGCATGATTCACATTCATTGATAGCCTTTGCAATAGCATCCATGGTCAAGTCCACCCCTGGATCACGAGCCCATCTGTATGTTGCATCTCTCCCTTGATGGCCTGAGGTGTCATGGGCCCCCAATTGTTGCGCTAACAGCTGAAGAAATTTGGCAGAAAATAAACCCCCTGGCAATCCAGCTGGTCCTCAGATGTCAGAGGGGCTGGGGGTGACTGGGCTTAGATTCTGAGTGATACCCAATTCAGCACTGTTAGTCTGCAAGGGGTTCGCTAACAGGACAATCCCTATTAGTCCAGTTGTGCCCAATAACGCTTCAGGACCAGATTCACTGATAGTGAGGTTTATTGAAGCAACAGAAATACAGGTTCATATTGGATTTCTGGTGATAAATACACTGTCTGCAAAGCACGTGCAAGTATAAAGCTCTAAAACACAAAATAACAAGCTTGTTCTCTAAATTTCCCAGGGGAATCACTCGGTATAACCAAGTGTTCGAGTCTTTCCCAATAGGCATCCCTATGGGGAAGAAGAGAGGTTCAGCCCATCAACTGATCCCAGGAGTCCATGATGGTATCTTCTCTAACATCCCTCTCTCTGGGGGTAATTTTTATACTATTTTATGTTTAGGTGGAGCTTGAGTGACTCAAGTCATACATACTTTTGTTATTGACTGGTGTAGAAATTCCTCACTTCCATTTAAAGGTATAGACTAAGAGAAGTTCAGAGTGCATGCTCAGTGAGGGGTAGTCATACCTTGGAGGCAGGTAACTTTGGGATGGAGGTGTGTATTTTAGTGTTATAATGAGCAAAGTTCACCCACAGGGAATAATGTCCAGGCATGGTTCCATTCAGCCCCTATATCTGTAGTGCTTTATGGACAAGTTTGGCCGTGAAGCCTTCGCTTCACTCCCTTCTCCAGTTATCTCCCTTAGATTAGGACACTAAGCTCCCTCCCTCAGTGTTCCTAACATCTAAGAGTGCAGGTGGTGTTGCTTAGAGGACAATCACTGAACCAATTTCCAGCATGCCAACTGCATTCCACTCTGGAAGTTAACTTTTATGAAATGTGGATATAACTTTAGCATCAATAATTTCAACCTCAGTAATCTCACCCCCAGTAATCATTCCACACATTATTCACCCCATGACTATAGTCACTCAAGCTTCACATTTAGATGGGATTGGGGACGTCTCATGGGATCTTGGTGTGGGGATTATTGATTAATAGGGGAGTTAGGCATTTTCTAATGGTCCACAGTCTAACATACAATATGATTGTTAAAACAAGATATACAAAGGTAAGGATCAATAACACGACAAGTGCATGAAGCATCTTCTTAAAGAGTCCTGTCGCAGTTGGCGACCATCCAAAAAGAGTGTCCCACCAATTATTCTCTCTATCTTTCTTCACTCTTTCCAAGACGCGGTGTATCTCCTCTGCATTGTGATGGACAGCAATTAGAGTTCCTTTTCCTTTGCTCCAAATTCTTTGCAGCAACTGGTTCAGATCATCATGTTGCAACAGTTTTCTCACCAATGTGACATTCATTCCAATGAGGGGTAGGTAACAAGTCTTAATATGATATGTACTTAGATTGTAGCAATTGGTAGGATGTGACAGGAGCTGAATAATTAAAGTCGCATCCCATTATGTCAGTAAAGTTACAAACACAAATATTGGAGTGATTATAAGTATCTACAGCGGTGCTGTCTACAAGTATAAAATCACAAAGGGTTCTCATACAAGCACATCCTCTCCCACTATATACAAGTACAGTTTCAGAGGTTTCTTTGGGATGTATTTCAAAATGACAAATGTTTTGTTCTGCATACAAACAGATATCTTGAACTTTAAGAGCATTACTTTCACAAATAAACCCTTGTTCCCACACAACACATGCAGCAACATCAAGGGTTTCCCATTTGTCCTCTCTTTGTTGGGCCCATGCTCGATGTTCCAATGGATAGAATACTGTTCCATTGTGGTTCAACCCCAGCACAATGAGTGGGTATATGGTATATACCGAAGCATTGCATATTGTCAAAACAAAGGATGTGGCTTTACTGTCGATGGGGTCATAAGTAAAATTGACTAAATACCACCAGGATTGAAACTGTCTCTCAAATTCAATAGCATGATCCCAGATCACTTTTTGAATTTCAGTGGGTAAAACGCCTTCTCCACCTTCCCTTATAATTGTAGCTGCCACTGATTGCATCCATAGTTGGGCCTGGATACAACTAAGAGCCAGAGAGACATTATTTGGGGCTGCACTAAGTCCATCTAGGATTGACTGATGGTCGTCTTTGTTAATTTTTTCCCACTGAGGTAATGTATCAGATAAAAGCTATTGGTTGGTTCCCAGAGCTAAAAGGGAAGATCGCAATGGATGTTCTAATTTGTTCAGATCACTAGTTATCGTGACTAGTTTGTTTGTAAGCACCTCAGCACCAATGCTGTTTAAGATTCCCAATCTGGTTCCCAAAACACTGGTCACATCTCTCTGATCGTTTTTGAGAGGTGAGGGTCTGTCCGTGCAACCATGATGACCATCCTGTATAGGATGTACCCAGGAATGGTGAACAGGTAGGTTTAATTGCAGAGATATTGACCTGCTGTTGTGGTTTAGCCCCAGTCAGCAAGTAAATACCACACAGCCGCTTGCTCACTCCCCCCACCCCTGTGGGATGGGGGAGAGAATCAGAAGGGCCAAAGTAAGAAAACTCGTGGGTTGAGATAAGAACAGTTTAATAATTACACTAGAACAGTAATAACAATAATAATAATAAAATGAACAATAAAATAACAAAAGAGTGAGATGAACCCTCAGGAGGAGGGAAAAAAAACCAAAACCAAACCAAACCCAAACAACAAGTGATGCAACCGCTCACCACCTGCTGACCGATGCTGCCGGTCCTCGAGCTGCGACTGCTTCCCCCCTGACCAGCTCCCCCCAATTAATATACTAGGCATGACGTTACATGATATGGAATATCCCTTTGGCCAGTTTGAATCCGCTCTCTTAGCTGTGCCCCCTCCCCTCCTGGCTTCTTGTGCACCCGGCAGAGCATGGGAAGCTAGAAAAGTCCTTGACTAGTACAAGCACTACCCAGCAACAACTAAAACATCCGTGTGTTATCAACATTATTTTCATACTAAGTCCAAAGCACAGCACTATACCAGCTGCAGTGAAGGAAATGAACTCTATCCCAGCTAAAACCATGACACTTGCATTATCAATTCCACTCGTTTGAGGGACCAGGATGGATTGAAGAGTACTCGCTGTTGCCCTATGCTTTTAATTACGTAGGGACCAGTTACTGATGTGAGGAGACAATTCAATAGGAGGTCGGGCATGGGGATATAATTGTTCAGTGTCAATTTTGAATTGAAAGCCCGAGCTACAGCAAGAGTTGGGGTCCATCCAAAGACACATTACGAACGTTGGATACAGTATAGTAAAAGTGTACCAGCATTCATGTTTGGAAGGACTGGAACGTATGTGATGTTTCACCACAATGTGTAAGGCTGCTGTCATACATTTAGTGTGGTTTTCAATTTGACATCCTACTGAGATGGTGTTTCCTACAGCTATTCTTAACAGTGGAATTCTTTCATCGCCAATAATCCACTGTTGTCTGAGAAAGGTGATATTGTTGTGTACTACTATGGTAAACAAATTTAAATCAGGTGCAGGTACGTTAAAAAGCATGTATGCTTCAACCCATGGACACCCCACCTCACACATGGATTCTACATGTTATGCTTGGTAATCATAAACTCAAATAATAATTCTATACCACATTTGCCCCAGAGACAGAATGCAATCACAGGTTGTGTAAAAGTGAAGTTGTACCAACAATCCAGTTTGGATATGTTGTAACAGTTTTCCTCATTGCCTTTTGGTTTAGAAAAATCAGTGTGATATATTTTGATTTCAGACAGTTTGCTGTGGGTAGAGTCATTGATTATTCGACACACTATCTGTATTTCTTCTCCTGGTATGGCCTGCAGGGACAAAATTTGGCAAACACCATGTTTGTTGTGGGATATTTTGATTCCATGGGTTTGCAATGTCTCCCATCTCCATTCATCTTTCAGGTATGCCTGACCACACATGACCAGAGTAGCGAGATTGAGGCCTGCCTGACTTTTTAGTGGTCCAATACTTTCACTATAATTTAGAAGTGCATGGTCTCAAAGATCATGTGTTTGGAACAGAAGGAATGTACTTATTTCGATTAGAAGGAGAAACATCATGTGTGCTGTAAGACAAAAGAGTGAAACTGGTCCCAGTGGAGTCTTTCCCAGACAGGTTACGCCATAACGAAGGGTGATTCCCATAAATATAACAAGAAAAGAAGCATTCTCGGTTGAGTATACAACCAACAGGGTTGTTATTTTGTTTTCCAGTGTAAAATCCCATAGGATATTCTCCCAGCTCAGTATGAACCTTTGGGGTGATGGTATTAGCAGATACACAAAAGGCTTTCATTTTGGGGCAGCCATCTCCAAGTCTGGGCAGCTCCCTGTATCAGTGTCACGATCTCGGCAATGTTTGGAACTGCAGCAGTTAAAGTATTAGCATTTAATTGTCGGTAATCCACCGTGAAACGCCATTGCCCAGTTGGTTTCATTACTGGCCACACTGGTGAGTTATAAGGTGAATGAGCCCTTTTGATGATGCCTCTTTCCTCTAATTCTGTTACCACCCTATCAGTCCCCATAAGTGCTGCTTCTGGTAACAGGTATTGCCGGACATTGGTGGTACAAGAGGCAGGTAAGGGTACAGATGTTACTAACAGATATAATCTCACTAAGTCTGACCCTATTTCATTTCCTGCAAAACTCCACACTGTCCCGTCTGGGAGTTTCCACACCCATGCATGCAGTATGTTAAATCCCAGAACATCAGTGAGTGCTGCACCAACTAATATCTCTGCCTTGGTTAGTCTTTGTTCCCCTGGTAACCAGAGAGTGATTTTTGCAGTGGGGCATTCCTTTATTGCACCATCGATTCCTGTGTATTTAACTCTGCGCTGGCCAGGTTGTATGTGATCTTGGGTGTTTGCTGCAGATATTTTGAGACTATCAGAAGGACCACGAATAAGAGGAGTTAATCATACCAGGTAAATGGAAACTATCATCAGGGATTTCCTGAACTTGCCTCTTTCATACATTGCCTGTATGCAGGGTGCTTTCTGTACTGATGCAGCCAGATCGGAGAAGCCAGTAGTTTTAACCTCCAGTGGTTCTCTCTCCTGAGGATCTATACCACCTGTCCAGTATGCCACCCGTGCAGTTATGGAATAGCTATGATTTCCCAGCGTGGAGGTTAAGAATACTCCTGGCCCCCAATAACCTCCTGCTTAGACTTCATCTAACATAATTTGGTCTCCCCTTGTCAGAGAAACTCACCACATATACTCAACTTCAGATTTGCCTGCCTGCCGCAAATATTTTTCCTGGCTGTTTGCCAATTCTGCAGGAGACCAGGGAATTGTGCGCACAGTAGTGTGGACCTTGTCATTATCATCGACAGCTGTCTCAGTTTTAATCAAGAGTCATAAAGGAACTGGTTCTGGATCAGGGGTTTCTGCGATCTTATCATTGCTATCAAGCCAAATATCCCTGTCTCAGGGTCTGTACAGGGCATGAACCTGAGAATCTGTTTAATTGGGGCAAAAGGTTGCACTTTATCTATGAGCCAATTAAACCTTTTCACCTGTTGTTTAAGATTATTATTTTCACTAGCAAGTTCATCAACTCAGGTTCCTAGTTTTTTGCCTGTCTCCCTCTCAAAGGCCAAGGATGATTTTAATACTTCATTTTCCAGTTTTAAAGATGCATACTCCACATTTGAATGTGAATTTGAATGTGAATTTGACAATCACTGAACCACTTTCTAGTACGCCAACTGCATTCCACTCTGGAAGTTAATTTTTATGAAAACTGCATATAACTTTAGCATCAATAATTTCAACCTCAGTAATCTCACCCACAGCAATCATTCCACACTGAGCTATAAAAAATTCACCCTTATGCTGCCAGTCCAGATCCACCTGGGACACTTCAATCTCACAGCCTGGTCCACCTGCTGGTTGTTTCAATGTTCTTCAGTGGCCTAACTCTTGGGGAAATGAGCATCCACATGACATACTTTCACAACCAGGTTCCCTACCCGGGCAGCAATATCTTGCCACAATGCAGCAGCCCAGATGGCTTTGCCTCTGCGCTGCCAGTTGCTTTGCTTCCACTGCTGTAACCACCCCGACAGGGCATTTGCCACCATCCATGAGTCAGTATAAAGAAAGAGCACTGGCCACTTTTCCCATTCAGCAATGTAAAGGCCATCCACCTGGCCTTAGACTTCTGCAAACTGACTCGATTCACCTCGGGTCTCCTCTGGTGCTTTCTGCCAGAGCCTCCAGGTAGGGCCATTCTCCCCAGCCGCGGTGTAGAGCACATTTTTTACATCTTGTCCTGCCCGGACTGGCCCAAGAGCTACTGCATGAACTATCTCCTGTTTAATTTGTTCAAAGGCTTGTTGTTGCTCAGGGCACCATTTGAAATCATTCTTTTTCCGGGTCACTTGATAGAGAGGGCTTACAATCATACTGTAATTTGGAAAGTACATACTCCAAAAACCCACACCACCTAAACAAGCTTGTGTTTCCTTTTTGCTAGTTGGTGGAGACATGGCCGCTCTTTTGTTGATCACATCCATTGGGATCTGACGATGTCCATCTTGCCATTTGATTCCTAAGAACTGGATCTCTTGTGCGGGTCCCTTGACCTTACTTTGTTTTATGGCAAAACCAGCCTTCAGAAGGATTTGGACTATTTTCTCTCCTTTCTCAAAAACTTCTTCTGCTGTGTTGCCCCACACGATGATGTCATCTATGTATTGAAGGTTTTCTGGAGCTTCTCCCTGTTCCAGTACAGGCTGAATCAGTCCATGACAAATGGTAGACCTGTGTTTCCACCCCTGGGGCAGTCGATTCCAGGTGTACTGGACGCCCCTCCAAGTGAAAGCAAACTGTGGCCTACACTCTGCTGCCAATGGTATGGAGAAAAACGCATTAGCAATATCAATTGTGGCATACCACTTGGCTGCCTTTGACTCCAGTTAGTACTGAAGTTCTAGCATGTCTGGCACAGCAGCACTCAACGGTGGAGTGGCTTCATTCAGGCTACGATAGTCTACTGTGAGCGGGTCTTACTGATGACTCGTTGGCTCTCCAGTCGATGAGTGAGCTCATGGATGGGAATAAGGGAGTCTCGGTTGGTGCGATATTGCCGCCGGTGCACTGTTGTGGTAGCAATCAGCACCTGTTGTTCTTCGACCTTCAGCAACCCCACAACAGAAGGGTCCTTTGAGAGACCGGGAAAGGTAGACAGCTGTTTAGTTTCCTCCGTCTCCAAGGCAGCTACACCAAAAGCCCACCTGTACCCTTTTGGGTCCTTCAAATACCCTCTCCTGAGGTAGTCTATGCCAAGGATGCACGGAGCCTCTGGGCCAGTCACAATGGGGTGCTTTTGCCACTCATTCCCAGTTAGGCTCACTTCGGGCTCCAATACAGTTAGCTCTTGGGATCCCCCTGTCACTCCAGCAATGCTGATGGGTTCTGCCCCTATACAGTTAGATGGCATTAGGGTGCACTGTGCGCCGGTGTCCACTAAAGCTTTATACTCTTGTGGGTCGGACGTGCCAGGCCATCTAATCCACACAGTCCAGTAAACCCGGTTGTCCCTTTCCTCCACCTGGCTGGAGGCAGGGCCCCTCTAGTCCTGATCATGGCAGTCACAACTCACTTCCTGCAAATGTGAATCAGGAGTCCCTCTATTACACTTAGAAATAAAATCTGCGCTTCTACTCCTCTGTCTGGGGACTTGTTCACTGGAAACTGGAGCAGCAACTTTCCTGGAAGAAGCCCCTAAGTGATTGTTCTTCATTGCATGTCACATACTTGTGCCTCTAGGGTCGAGGTAGGCTTGCCATCCCACCTCATCATGTCCTCTCCATGGTCATGCAGGTAAAACCGTAGGGTGCCCCGTTGTGTGTATCCTCTCCTTTGAGCAAAAGAACGCTTATTCCTAATGGCTGACATACATATAGGTGGGGAGTAGAACATATTCTCTTCGAGTTGCTGAAGCTTCCAGGACAGTTTCTCCACAAGCGAGATGAGGGAGAAGAGACATTTGTTTCATAATCCTGGAGTTGGCGCCTTGTCATCTTTCCAGGTCATTACTGCCCATGAATTTACATGCCTCAATGGTGCACTCCATACAAACTTCCGCCACATGGGGCATGTGTACTCAGCTTCATCTGGATCTTTGGGTAACTGTTGATTGTCCAGGTCACCATAAACCACCTCAAGCACAGCTAATTCCCACACATACTGGATACCTTTCTCTATAGTCATCCATTTTCCTGGGCAATATGTAACATCTTCTTCGAAGGGATACCTTTCCTTCACTCCCGACAGGAGTAGCCTCCAGAGGCTGAGGGCTTGTGTCCCTTTTCCAATTGCTTTGTCAATGCCCCCTTCCCCAGAAAGGGATCCCAGTTGTTTCGCTTCCTTCCCCTCTAATTCCAGGCTACTGGCCCCATTATCCCAGCATTGGAGCAGCCAGGTGACAATGTGCTCACCTAGACGACAGCCAAAAGCTTTTTGCATATCTCGCAGCTCACTCAAGGATAGGGATCGGGTGGTCTCCATCTCATTTATGGGTTCTTCCTCTTCCTCCTCCTCTCCTTGTGATGGCCCTGCTTTTTCATCATCTCTTTCTAAATGAGTTATCTTTCTCTTCCAAGGATTCTTCTTGTGTGTAGGGGTGACTGATACTGGCATGGGTTGATCCTCTGATTTAGCTGCAACGTGGCCACAGTGCTTGTCGCTTTCCTTGTCTTTGTCTTTTTAGATCCAGAGGCCTTCTCTTCCCTTTGGGGGTACTGAATACTGTTGATGGGGCTTGATAGGCATGGGCCAGGCCCCAGCACAATGCAGTGATTTGTATCTCTCTGGAACTGCCTGGGTGACAACATACTTCCTCCAAATATTCTACTAATTTTTCAGGATTCTGCACTTGTTCAGGGATGAAGTCCCACATCATGGCGGGTGCCCTCCGTCTTAGGCATTTGCCCATACTATCCCACATACCCTGCCACCCATAATTATTGAGCCTTGGGGCAGATCTCTGGATGATATTCTTAAATTGCTTATTAACCTAAGACAAAACCAAAACAATCTGCCAAAGCAATACTAGCAGATGTATCTTAACAACCCAAGGATGTTCAAGATACTGAAAAGTTGTCATGAAAGAGGAGGCGTTATGGAAGATGGTAGCTAAGGTGCCATTCTGTATTCCCTCCATAAAAACACCTCTCAGAGGAGGAGGTATAATTGCTAATTGCCTCCATGAGGTGGTACCCAAAGTATAGTAACAGCCTCCATGCAAGACCCAAATAATGGATAAAACTCAAGGCCAGTGTTTTAATAACAAATCTCCTAGGCAATACATCTCTAATCACTGCAGAGCACAGCAAACTACAAAGCCCAAGACGAATCTTTAATGTGTCTTCAAAATCAGGATGGTGTAGATTGGATCAAGTAATACTGGGAACAGATGAATCAGTGCTGTGACCAGCAACTGTTATTATCTCAAACCTTTCGTGCCCCATGTTGGGCACCAAAAAAGGACTGTCATGGTTCAGCCCCAGTCAGCAACTAAATACCACACAGCCACTCACTTACTCCCCCCACCCCTGTGGGATGGGGGAGAAAATTAGAAGGGCCAAAGTAAGAAAACTCATGGGTTGAGATAAGAACAGTTTAATAATTAAAATAAAACAGTAGTAATTACAATAATAACAATGAAATGGAAATAATGAGAGAGAGAGAGGGGTGTGAAACTTCAGGAGGAGGGGAAAAAACCCAAAGAACAAGCAATGCAACCACTCACCAACTGACACCGCCGGTCCCCAAGCTGCGATCGCCACTTCCCCTGGCTAACTCCCCCCAGTTAATATCATATGATATAAAACATCCCTTTGGTCAGTTTGGATCCTCTTTCTTGGCTGTGCCCCCTCCCGGCTTCTTGTGCATCTGGCAGAGCATGGGAGGCTGAAAAAGTCCTTGACTAGTACAAGCACTACCCAGCAACAACTAAAACATCAGTGTTATCAATATTATTTTCATATTAAGTCCAAAACACAGCACTATGCCAGCTGCAGTGAAGAAAATTAACTCTATTCCACCTAAAACCATGACAAACAGTAACAGGTTTATAATTACTATTACATGCACTGATAATGTGATGAGCAAAGAGCTAGCAACCACACCATTTTTCCCTAATTTGAGTTTTTCCAATGGCCTTAAAGCATGTCTAATTATGAATAGCAGTCAACTTGTACAATTATCAGTGTACAGTAACAGAAGTCACAATCAAATGTCAGGTAGATTGACACTTTTGAAGGTAACGTGTTAACATACTGGCTGACTTCTCAAATTGTTTTGTTTTCATTTAGTAGGGAAGCATTATTCTTCCAAAAAGGTTTGAATAACAAATCAGGTTACATTTATATTAGTTTGTATTTTCCCCATACAATATTCACAGGGTCTTTTTGCCTTATTCAAAACCCCACCCCACCCCAAAAACTAACATTTAAGGACATGAAAACAGCTTTATCTCATTTAACACAGGGTGATTTAGTTGTCTATCACACCACTGATTGAACTATTCTTTGTATATATGCACCTTTAACAAAAAAAATAATAAAGAAAAAATAGAAAAAAAATCACAAAGCATTTCTTTACCCAGTGTAAGTGGTAGCATGTGTTTTATTCATATCCTATCCAATCACTTATTTAAAAAAAATATAAAATTGTGTATCATGTTTTTCATAACCCCAAAATAAAGGCATTTTTAAGCTATTACTGCATATTATACAGCATTATACCAGAGGTTTGGTTCAGATACCTAACTTCAATGCAAAATTCAAGTCCACTAAACCTCAGCTGTAATAATACTGATCTAAACAGCCACATCCAACACATTCAAACATTAAGGAAAATTAGAGACATGTATGTGACAGCCAGCTAATACTTTGTTTACCCCATTGTTTACTGATTTTGACAGTACACAGAACTGACTTAGTGGGGGAAAATAAATTTTAATTTTTGAAAAAAATGCTTTTGTTGTGATTAAAGCTACTCAACAAGTGATATTCAGGCTTCAGAAGATTAGTCAAAATATCAATATTAAACCATGTTTTTATCTGACTCTTGCACCTAAACTGTACCATTTGTGTAATGAAACAAAAAATACTGAAGATCAGTTGCCAAAACATAAGGATAAAGCATATAGGTACAATCAAGACTACTGTGTGCAGGCATAAAAAGAAAGCACTGGCTTTTTTGTTTTCTGATCAGAGATTATGTCACAATTTCAGGGAAGGCTGCACCTCAAAAATGGGACTGCAATATTTCAAGTTCGGTACAAGATAGGACATTATACATAATTCTGAATATAGTATACATTAAGCTTTTTAATACTCCTGTGACCTTGTAACTAATTTTTAAAGTGTTAAAGGTTTTTTTCTTCAGTTCTGAAAGAGTAGTTTATCAGTTTAAAACAGAAAAAATTTTTTGTCTAACTACCACATCATTTTAAAGTGAGGTCATCTTAGATCAATTATTCAGAGTGTCCAAGTGCCACTTGGACACGTGTATGTTTAACTTGTCAATTTTTTGCTGGAAAAAAATACAGGCATTTAATGAGGACTGAGCATTCTTTCTCTGCTTGCTGAAAACTAGTTTAAGTGGATTCTTTTGAATTAGAGTTAGTAATTCAGCAATTTGTTTATCTTAGCTTTGTTTGTGTGCACTTAAAATTTGGTCAGAGTTCCAAAACCATCTGAATAAGTTTAGCCTTATTTTGACTAGCTCAATTCAAGCTACTTGTATGTACATACATTTATTATCTTCCCCAACCAAATAAAACAAGATTTTATTATAATATATAAACTAAAGACATGAGCAGTGGAAGCAATGCAGCTACAAATCTATCAAAAAGATACCCGAAAATATTTAAAACATTTCCTGACCACTAACAGAAGAGTGGCAACTACATGCACAAGGCCATACTGTATCAGTGCACCAAATGGAAATAAAGTTCACAGCACTCACGCAATGCAGTATTAATATCAAATGGGCTTCTTAATAGGGAAACAATTTAATAAAAAGCTTTGCATGTGCCTAATAGATGTAATAACTGTCCAGTGCTGGTGCTGTATTGTTTGATAAAAATCAAGCTATCTCTGGTCTTAAATATGACAAGGAGCAGCAGCACAAGCATAGAGATTGCACAGCTTCAGTGAGAGTTACAAGATTCCCTATTTTATTGCATTTTTAAAAACAACTTGGAGATTTAAGTTTTTGAATAGAGAAAGCACATTTCCTGCATAGTCTTGGTTTAGAAGTTTAGCAAAACACTAAAATAGGAAATGCATTATATTTTAATATAGAGAAGTGTGTTTAAGCAAATACACTCAAGTATAAAATTTAGCAGGTTTTGAAGGTGAAGATTTACCAGGCAGGTGGAGAATTTGCACCATCATGTAGTATCAAGCTTGCAACGCGTTTACAAATAAGCAAAGGATATGATTGGATTTTTTTTTTGTTACAGCAAATCAGAACAGTGCAATACATCTTGCAACTACAGTTCATCACATTAACTTGCTTATAATCCAATACGTTCAGCCTGAAAATTTAAGTCAAATCAAATTTTCATGAGTATTGTCCTTCACATCAGACACTAGATTGTTGGGTTCTTTTAAAGCATTATACCACAGATGGGTAATCTTATCAGTAAATTCAAACTAAATTCAGATTAAATCAGCAAAACCAAAGAGAGGCTGGTCATTGCCAGATGTTTAATACAAGTATCAGAAAACATTGAGTTTACTCTATATTTCAAATTGGGTGTCCCTTTCATAACTTTTTGGGGTATGTTTTGTGATTTTAATCAATGGGGGGGGTAGACATTTAGATGTTTCACATATTTAGTTCCTTTGTACCTACAATTAATTGGAAAACAGTAATTTCACAAGTGAATAGCACAATGACCTGAAGCATTATCACTACAAGTTATGATCCAACATGGGTTGTTGTGGTTCTTTTATCTGAAAAGAAGCTTTTGAGGAGAAATACCTGCCCAACACTAACTACAAGAAGAATGATTGCTTCCCCTATTGACCAATAGGCTACTCTTGTGTTTAAATCCTCTGCTCTGCTGCGGCCTTGTGCTTCTCTCAACCGGAAATGAGTCTGATAATCAATGACAGACTTCAAAGCTTCATGAATTGAAACACACGCAGACTCCATCTAGAGAAGCAAACAAATACACAGCTCAGTTAAGAACCCTTCTAATGCTCATTCTGTGGTGTTTTGTGGTTTGATATTTAAAATTAGGGTTCACATAGCTTTACAGATGAAAGATTACCTCAGTCCACTGTCAGACTGAAATACTACAAGTCTAACATATTAATCAAGTTTTACACACAGGAATGTGACTGACTTAAGTACCAAAGTATGCAAAACTGCAGACCCAATAAGAAGTAATGCACTCTATGAAACACAAAATTTTAACAAAATTCATATGCATGTTTGGATTCAAAAGTAAATATAAACACTGTATTGAAATATGTCAGTGATCCAACATTTGTTAATTCCACATACACCGGCAAAACAAGCAGTAAAATCTCTCCCCAGATTTAGATAGCTATTAAGTTTCTTATATCATTAAGATGTGCACAGTAGAACTTAACATACTTAGATTTCAGAAGTATGTGATTCTTCATCACATAATTCTCACATGTAAGTTTCACTAAAGCCTGAAATCTAGATTACTGACCTCAACACATTCTTTTGGCATGAGACCCTTCTATTAGTCACATATGTAAAAAGTGATTAGAGAAAGGACAACTCTTATCTTTTAGCATTATTGTATGCTCCCTACCATATTCATATAACACTCAAGACCAAATTGCCCAACTGCACTTGTCATCTTTCATAAAAAATCACATGCCCTTTTGTAACCTGAAAAATCTTAACCTTTTCAATCTATGTACTACAGGCTTTCCAAGACCTAGATCATTTTACACAAACTTCTTCCATTTTCAGTTTATCTTCTGAAAGTAAAAGTCAGTACCCATGATTGTCTTTTAACCATCAAGAAATTAATATCTTCAAAATACTTAAGTTTTAGCCAGTTGGTTAGTTGTTTTATCCCCTAAAAATCAGTATTTCCTGAAGATCTAAAGGATAATATCTTATAAGAGGAAGTGTTTGACACCTTAATAAAAACCACTGTCAGTTACTTATATCTGTGTCAAATCAGCTTTTCAAGTTGATGACTTTCAGGACAGGTATCTGAACAAGTCCAAGATATTCTTCTAAAGAAAATTCAGGAAAAGATTTCATGCATTAAGTTCTGCCATTTGTTTCACTGCTAAATTATAGCGCCCTCCCCTACTCTGCAGCAGGGATCTTAAATTTAAACAAGGTCTAGTTTCAGGGATTTACTTTTCACAGTCCCTGTGAGTCTGCCCAAATTTGGTCATACTACAAAAGCCTCAAGAAAACTGAAATGGAGAACCTACTTACCAAATGTGTGTTATGCTTTGAAAGTTAACTTCCCTTTCCCAAAGATCTGATTTGCATTACGCATGCTACAACCCAGCAATAACTTTTTCTTATACCTTCTCCCACAGCCTGCAAAGATGCTAGATCTAGAATCTGCATCATCTGCATTCTCAATACTCTCTACTGGTACCAAAGGACTGACCAACAAAAAATTTCAAGTACCTCCCCCCACTAATACACAAAAAACCCAAAACATAACAATGCACAGAATGAAGACTAAAGAAAGTGCAGGGAGATAGGGAGCTACAGGATCAAGAATCAAAAGACAACATAAGGCAGAAGAGAACAGTGATGAGAAGAGGTAAGAATTATAACTGAATTCACAGCAAGTCACCTACTCATTACAAAACTTTAGCCACTGCAGACTTACATGGGGTAAATTCAAGTGAGCAAGATGGATATTTGGGAAGTGGCATTTCTACCATTAAGTTCAAGCTAGTAAAATAGTGGCCACATTCAGCATTTTAAAATGGTTGTTTAAAGGGAAGTTTAGTAACAGTTACAGTGTAAGAACATTAATGAGAATTTCTGAAACAACTGTTCCAAGTGAAGTTGGCTGATTTAGTTTGGGCGGAAGTGGTATAAAACTAAAATTCTGAATAAAGAAGGGAACATTAGGAAAATAAGTCTGGAGCAAGAATACTGCTTTGCCACTTAAATGTCTTACAAATGACATATCTAGAAGCCAGTTAAGTATGACTGATTTTGTTCATTTGTTTATTTTGCTAGAATTAACTTCCCATTTTAAAAGTGACAGTCACATAAGATATCAACCATTCAAGTCTTCCCTTCAAAAAAGACTCTAAACTATTTTAATATAAAAACAAATAGTTCTCAAAGTTTCTCCAAAGTTCAGGAATTTTTAAAACCCTGATCAATTGATATTTTGCACTTTATAAAATCCACACTTCCACAGACACAGAATCATGGCATAAAAAAAATCCCTTAAATTGTAGGCCACTGTATATTTTCCTTAATTTCCCCTTAAACACTTAATAACTCCTCCTCATCTCTGCATTCCGTAAATCCTAATTTTTTGAAAAGGTTCACTTTTATTAACTCAATTTACTTTAAAGAAGCTCCAACCCATTCTTTTTCAACAACAATATAGATATCTAATGCAGTTGAATTTGAAAAACATTCCCTCCACCTAACAGTTGCCGTCAAATACAACAATATTTTACCTGAGTAAGTGCAGTCGCTCTGTTCTCATTAGAAAACAGTGGTGGTTCTTCTCCAACCTGGAAATCAAAGTACACAGTTTTGTGTGTGAAAGTAGAGAACTCATTGCTGAAGCAGAATTTGTATGTTCCATTTCTGGATGCAGTAAATGTGAAACTATCATATTGTTTCTTCATCTCTTTGTATAATACAGCACCATCAGGACCTTCCAACTGACAGTCAACATCATAGTGACCTCCAGTGATCACCTGAAAACAACAAGAAATTGTCTTAAGCAGAACATACAACTAGCACTTCCCCCCAACAACTAGCACTGCAAATTGAGCTGACAAATGTTTCAAAATACGATGCATTAATTTGAAAATTTTTCAGTACAAGTTTACAAAAATCCTTGTTCTATGGAAGACGCACAGAACAATTCAAAGTTAAGATCTTTTAAATCAAAAATATGTAATGTCAACTATGTTTTCTAACAGTTTATGAGGGAAGTTTTATTTACTTCATTTTAAGATACTGATACTATAAGCAAAGGCTAGAGTAGATGAAAATTTATGGGGCAAAGAGATTACAGCAATAAATCAGTAATTTACTATATCCACAAGCCCATCCATGCAATTTATTCAGCAAGTTGAGATTGCAAAGATGCAATAAAACAGCTCCTTTATGTATGGCCTAAACTGTCTAACTAGCCTATTAGGTCAAGCTGCTTTATGTTGCAGGAATGGCATATATCCAGTAGAACAGGTGTTACAGCCTGGCTCATTTTCATATATACATGTCAACAGAGCAATGTTCTAGAGGTTCTGCTGCTTCACTCCTGCCCAATTAACGACAGCATTTCTTTTCAACACCAGCACATTTAGATTATGCCTACAACGAACTCAAAATTTCATATTGTCTCAAGTATTGTCAGCGTTTGATTATTGTTGGTCTATAGCACATTGTTCTGCAGAATCAGACTAGCTATCCTATCTCCACAGCAAGAGCAACTGGCAGTTTAGGTATTCATAGCTTACTATTCTGATGACTCTGAGGCTCATAGTTAAATTTAATCCTTGCTCCAAACTTCTCACCTTTCAGGATGCTTTATCTTAAGGATGAAGAGACTTCTAACCAAAGGCACAGCCCTTTTATATGCATACAGAAGCTTTCTAAAATAGTAGACATTTTATTTGAAGTATTTAAATACCTATTTAAATGCTATAGAGATTTATTCAGAGGTGCCAAGCACCAGAAGCAACACTTCAGACAGGCTGTTCACATAACATAGTTTAAGTGCCCACCATTTTATATAGATATTAAGTTATTAAAACTCTAGTATTAACGGTAAAAGTGAAATAACAAACGATTGCAGGGGGGTCGAGGAAAGCAAGGAATACCTGAAACTCGAGAGTGCACTTAGTGCCCTGGACAATCTCCTCGTAGAAGCATTGCTTTGCATTGTCAGGCAGCTCGAAAGTGATCTCAGAGGCCCGTGCCGCGCAGGCCACCAGCAGCAGCGGCAGCCACCCCCACGGTCCCGCGGTTCCGGAGCCCTGTAAGAGCATCACTCCGCGTGCAAAGGGGGCTAACGGTAACAGAGACTGAGCCAGGCGGAAAAAGGGCAACCCCGCGTCGGAGGCCAGCAGGCGCGGTGCCCGGAGGAAGATGCCTGCAACACCAACCGGTCACGAAGGAGAAACCTAACTGAGGAAGTGCACTGGACAGCCGAAAGCAACCACGGCACCTAGTACCGCCCTCATAGAAGCGCTTCCGGGTAAGCCCCCATAGTTTTATATACGTGGTGTTCAGCTTTTAAGGGGGCGTTCCCCGCCTCTCCCGCGCGCGGTTGCGTGTTTGGTGCCTGGCAACGGTTGCCAGGGTGCGTGACGGCCCTGCACCGCCGTGGGGCCCTGGCTGTGACACCAGAGAGTCGAGGCGGTGTCCGCGTTCACACAGACTTCCCCTCGGCACCATAGGCACACGTGCAAGGCCCGCTCATCCCAGTTTTGTGCTGAGGGGTGCTCAGATTACATAGATAATTTGCAGATATTTAGCCGAGTACTCACACATAAATCTCTAGAGAATTCTCCTCTCTGTCATACCTGCAAGGCACAGTCCAGGTTCCCCAATGTCATAAATTGAGACCACAATAGATCAGAATCCAATTAGAATTTTATTAATTATAGCAAGTAGAATATGAGCAAATACAGCGCTGGACGGCAGGGGAGTCTGTGCTCCGCCAACTGCCGTACTGAGCAGTTCAAACAGTCTCTTTTTATACATCTTTACTTCCATGTTCAAAGGAATAGTGGGAGGTATTCTTCTCATGCTTCAGTTTCTTATCTCTGTCTTCGCATGCTTCAGTTCCTTATCTCTGTTGGTTAGTCTGGACATCTGGTGGTTTGGGAGGTATTCTTCGCATGACCTCTACCTTGACCTCAACCTAAGTCTTAATAAGCAGTACCTTAATTTATAGTTTCTCACAATCTCGACATAAGTCTTAGTAAGCAGTATCCTAATTTATAGTTTCTCACAATCTTGACATAAGTCTTAATAAGCAGTACCCTAATTTATAGTTTCTCACAATCTCAACATAAGTCTTAATAAACAATACCCTAGTTTATGGTTTCTCACAATCCCCCCTTTTTCTTTTTGTCCTATTATTGTTTATTAGACACTACTTCCATTTTCGGCACTGCAGGCAAATCTTCTTCCACAATTCCAACATTTATCATAACACTCACAAGGTAATATCTCACAATTACAATCATAGTTCTTATGTGCATAACACACTCACAACAATCGTCATCTTCATTAATAGCTTTACTTGGACCTGCTGGGCCTTGGTCAGTAATCAGGTCTTCTATGCTCACTTTAAAACTAATTGTTCTCCCATCTGTTTGTGCTTGGATTTGCTTATTTGGATATTGTATGTTTGTTATTATCCAGTTCATGGGTTCATGAGGGTTTCTTTTTCCATTTGCTTGGGCTATTATCAACAATAAAACTAACGGTATACCAGGAAAAAGGGTGTCTGTCAATTTTGCCAACTTAGGTACACTTTTACCAGTCTTGGGGAAGTTCGACCATAGCTGCTGTCGCGTCTCATTGTTCTGGTTCTTTTCTCCACAGTTTGTTTCTCCTCTGCCTCGTCCGTCGACTCGGTTGCTTCGAGCCACGGGGTGTACCATCTTCTCGGCAGCAAGGGAAATCTTCAGGAGAACAGCTGTTTCGGGCTTACTGCCTGTTTATATAGGCTTTCCACTTTACAGCTTTAACTAACGGGACAAAGCAAGACACAGCTAGTACTTCCCTTCTGCACTTTGTAGCCAAAATTTCAACCACAAAGGGGACTGGTTCGTTGGAATGGTAACAATAATACTGAGGGTTTATTCCTTTGGCAAAAATTTCCCACCATTCATGGGATCCTCGAATAATTTCTTGTTCCGACTCTAATTGTTTTTATTTTCCACTTAGTGAGAGACTGTGTGCAAACTCTTATCGGAAGGTATCCATATTCACAGTGTGTCCACCATTTATCCTGGCATACCTTACACTTGCAACAAGCAAATGGATAACAATTGCAGTTCAAATTATTGCATCTAATTCGTATATCTAGAGTGCTTAATAGCTTTTCCTCTATATTCAATATTGTGTTACTGCATAAGTTTAGCAATTTCCTTCAACACACTTCGTACGCTTCCAAATATAATAGATAAAAAGAGAGATAATTATAGCAAATATAAACAGCAATATACACTTTATACTAAAAGGTAATGCGGCAAAATAATCAACTAAAGTTTCTATCATTACATTATCTTCTCAGAGTTATTTTGGTGTCACCTGGAGTACTGATTACTTTCCAGTGAGGTCTCGTCACTGGGCCTTTAATGCGACTGGCATGAGTCCATCCACGCTCAGCAGTCCGGACAGCTGTTTCTGTTGTAAGCAAAACAAGATAAGGTCCCTCCCAATTGGGTTTTAGGGTTTCTTCTTTCCACGTTTTAACCAATACCCAGTCCCCAGGTTTAAAATTGTGAATTTTTAAGTCCAATGGGGGTCGTTGCACAATCAGTCCATGTTCCCAAAGCTTGTTACGATGTTCTGCTAATTGTGAAACATATTCATTAATCACATGATCTCAAATTAAAACATTTGTTTGTGGATTTTCGATTCTATAGGGCATTCCATACACCAGTTCAAACGCTGATATTCTTACATCTGCTCGGGGCCTGGTTCTGAGAATTAATAGTGCCATGGGTAGGCACTTAACCCATGATAATTTGGTTTCTATCATTAATTTAGTCAAAATAGTTTTGATTTCTCCATTCATCCTTTCAACTTTTCCCGAACTTTGTGGATGCCATGGCGTATGGTATTCCCACCTAATACCCAAACTTCCTGTTAGATTTCTAACAATTTTTGACACAAAGTGTGTTCCTCTGTCCGAATCGATTACATCAGGTACTCCATATCGAGGTATAATATGCTCAAGTAATACCTTAGTAACTTGGTTAGCAGTTGCCTTAGAGGTAGGAAAAGCCTCAACATAATGTGTTAAATGATCCACCATTACTAATAAATATTTGTAACGCCCTACCCTGGGTAGTTCAGTAAAATCCATTTGTATGTGTGAGAAAGGTCTGTATGCTGGGGAACGTCCTCCAAGAGGTTTTTGTCTCATGTTGTTTCGATTAACCTTTTGACAGGTCTCGCAGGCTGCCGTGACTGCCTTTGCTATGTTATATACGCTTATACAGGCAAACTGCTGATTGAAATGATCAACTAACGCCTGGGTTCCCCAGTGTGTTTTACTGTGTATTTTTGAAAATATTTCAAGTGCTATGCCCTTCGGCAAGACTTCTCTCCCATCTGGCAATATGTGCTTACCATCTTGTTCCTTAGCTCCCATTTGTTCTAGTTTTTCCTTTTCTGCAGACTCAAAACTCAAATTTTTACTCACAGGCACTTGTTGCATAGTCAAAATCGTACTATAATTGCCTGCTACTCGTTTTGCTTCTGTATCAGCTGCATTATTTCCCCTAACTTGATAACTCGTGCCTCGCTGGTGTCCCTTTATATGTACAACTGCTATTTTATTTGGCATTTTCAATGCCCCCAGAACTCGCCGAATTAATTCTGGGTGTATCAGTTCTTTTCCCTGTGAGTTAACAAATCCTCTTTCCTCCCATATTTTCCCAAAGGTATGTACTACTCCAAACGCATAGCGTGAGTCCGTATATATAGTTCCATCCTTTCCCTTCAGTGACACTAAGGCTTTCCACAATGCGTACAGCTCACAGGCTTGAGCCGACCAGCTGGCACTCAGGGGGCCCGATTCTATTGTCTTAAATTCTCCTTTCTCTAACTTAATGATGGCATACCCTGACAATCGTTTACCTTCCACTATTCGAGATGACCCATCTATAAAAAATATTTCTCCATGTTGTAATTCCTCTTCTTCTAGATCTGGTCGAATTCGTGTTTGTTGTTCAATCGTTTGGAGACAATCGTGTATTAACTCAGTACTTTCCCCTGGGTATAGAAATTCTGCAGGGTTAACCGCTCTGACAGTCCTTAGGGACAGTTTTGGAGATTCTATAAGTATTCCCTCATACTTTAGTAGTCGGCTATCTGTAAGCCATTTTTCTGCTTTTTGTTGAAGCACCCCCCTTATGTTATGAGGCGCATATAGGACAACTTCTCCATTGAAGGTAATACGATTCGTTTCTTCAAGTAATAAGGCAGCAGCAACAATGATTTGTAAACAACTTGGCCAACCCCTGCTCACAGGATCTAACAGCTTTGATAAGTATGCCACCGGTTTCTTTTGTCCGGCCCATTCCTGAGTTAATACTCCGAATGCTGTTCCTTCATGTATGTTAACGAATAAATGGAATGGCCGCTTTAGATCTGGGAGGCTTAAAACCGGTGCTTGACTTAACTCCCTTTTGAGGCTGGCAAACTGCTCTTGATCCTGAGGGGTCCACTTGGGTATTTTGTCTTTAGACAGTTGTTCATATAAAATTTTAACTTTAAAGCTGTAATTCTCTATCCACTGCCTACAATACCCAAATAGCCCTAATGCTTGCCGAATTTGCCTCTTAGTGACAGGCATAGGTAATTCTAGAATTCCCTTAATGCGCTCCGGATCCAATATCTTTTTGCCGTTAAACAAATAATGCCCCAAATATTTCACTTTTTCCTCCACAAATTGTAACTTTTCTTGTGATACCTGTAGTCCCTGTTGTGCAAGAAAGTTTAGGAGTCGAATGCTTTCTTTTCTTACATCCTTCTTATTATTCCCTGCTATGAGCAGATCATCTACATACTGTAGCAGCACATTTCCCGTTTGTACCTGGTATTCTTTTAAGAGCTCTTCCAGGGCCTGTCCAAACAGATTAGGGGACTCAGTGAACCCTTGGGGGAGCACCGTCCATCTCAATTGCTGTCTACGGCCTGTCTCTATGTCTTCCCATTCAAAGGCAAAATAATCACGGCATTCTTCTGCCAGTGGACAGGCCCAAAAGGCATCCTTTAAATCAATCACACTATACCAGGAGTTATGGGGTCCTAGCTTGCTTAGCAGTGTGTATGGATTTGCTACTACAGGGAACCGGGTGATGGTTCTTTTGTTTATTTCCCTTAAATCATGTACAAGCCGATATTTCCCATTTGGCTTTCTTACAGGCAAAATGGGAGTGTTAAAGGGTGACATACAAGGCTCTAAGATTCCTTGTGCTAACAATCGATCAATTTCTGGCTTTAATCCTCTCCGTCCTTCTAGGGATATGGGATATTGCCTTACCCTCACAGGTATGTGGGGTTCGGAAATTTGAATTTTAATCGGTGGGATTTTTAGTTTACTTATTGTGTCCGGAGAGTACCAGACATCGGGGTTAATTTGTTTTCGATCATCTACGGTCAAAGGATAAGCAGACACCGTTAGCTCTTGATTTTTTACTTTAATTTCTAATTGCAATTCAACAATGAAATCCCGTCCTAACAGATTAAATTCTGCTTCAGGGACGAGCAAGAGTTCACCCTTTCCAAATTTATTTTCAGTTTCGAATACTACATTTTTGATTTTGCTTACTTTAAAGGGTTCTCCTTTTGCCCCAATTACTTGTACTTTTTCAGGGGAAACTTTACATCCCTCAGGTATTTGCCTAATAGTCGATTTCTCAGCCCCAGTGTCTACTAAAAAGGTGAACTCTTGTTTATGGGGACCTATTTTTAATTTTATCAAGGGCTCATGATGACTCCGGTCCCCTAAGATATAGAGCCCCTGACTCTCCTATTCCGTTTTCAATATTTCCTCATCCCTGATCCTTTCTCTGCAATTCTTCTTTATATGTCCCTTCTTTCCACAGTAAAAACAACATCGCTGTTCCTTCTTTACTACTACATTCCCTTGTTTCGCTCCAGCAGATCTGTGTTCACCAGTCTGCCCTTTGCGATCCTCTCTGACTGCTGCTACCATCATTTTTACTTGTCGCTTGCTGCTCTCTTCTTCCCGCCTTACGTAGACTTTCTGAGCTTCCCTCAATAATTCATCCAACCCTCTATTCTGCCAGTCTTCTAACGTTTCAATCTTCTTTCTGATATCTTCCCATGATTTTGCCACAAACTGAGTTTTGAGGAGCGCTTGCCCTAAAGGGTCGTCTGGATTTACCCCAGAGTACAGCTGAAGGGCTTTCCTCAGTCGTTCCAGCCACTCAGTAGGGCTCTCATCTTTCTTTTGCATTTCATTAAATGCTTTATTGATATTCTGGCCACGGGGTACTGCTTCTCTAATCCCTTGAATTACTATAGTTCTCAGGTCCTGCATATGAGTTCTATGCACCGGATCCTGATTATCCCAATTAGGTTTTTGGAGTGGCCATTTAATATCTGCTTGGAGTCCCTGGGCATGCTGAGCATCCCACAGTCTCATTCCTGCTCGTCTGATCATATCTCTTTCCTCGGTAGTAAATAATTGACCAAGGATAGATTGCATCTCATCCCAAGTATAAAGGTTTGGTCCCAAAAATTGATCTAATCTTTCTGCCACTCCGAGTGGGTCCTCAATTAGGTTTCCCATCTCGGTTCTTTTAAAATCTCGTAGGTCAGCCGAGCTTAGGGGTACAGAAATATATCCAATCACAGGTTGGGGTCCCCCCATGGGCATTTCCCTTAGAGGATACATCTGAGCTGCCCCTTTTTGACTCCTAGTCACGCGTCTAGGAGGAGGGGGAGACCCTTGTTCTGATTCTGGTGGGGGAGTGGGCGCTCTGGGGACCTCTGGAGGGGCTGTGGGAGCAGGAGGAGGAATGTAAGGAGGGGGGGTTAGAAGGGTTTCGTCTAACTCTTCCTTCTTTTTCTTTTGTTTAGTTTTTACTTCATTCAGTGGATAAAATCTAGCTCTCGGTCTTTCTAGCCACACTTCCGCATACTGACTCTCTTCCGGGTTAAGGGGTTTTTTATTATTAACCCAGAGGTTTAATTGTTGTCTGACCCAATCTTCTTCTGACCCATAGACTGGCCAAACGACATCTTTAGAAATCTTCTTCCCTCCCCATATCCTAGTACAATATTCTATCATTTTCTGTTTATCTCTCCCTAGGGTTCCAGGGAAATATCTCCAATTGTCTAGGATATATGCCAGAGGTGTATTCTTAGGTACAGTGGGTACCCTTCCCATGGGAGTCGAAGGCTTGCTGCCCTTCGCCCCCATCTTCTGGAATATCCACAAACATACACTCACTCGCTCCCCTTGTTCCTGGCCCAGTCCCTCGCGGGAGATGGGAAACGCAGTACTTAAGAGTCCACACTCGCTTGGTTCAATATAGCGAACCTCTCACTCGTTATATTCCAGGAAACCCAATCCCGCCTGAACGGCAAACCCGCGAACAAACTCGCAATATACTTACGCGCCCTGCGTCTTCGTCCAGAATCCCGTGCACAGAATTTTTATGGGATTTTACCGGTTTCTCCTTTGCTCATCATTCTAGAATTTAGGTTCGTCGGTAAGGTTGAGGTAAGCTATCGGTCGCGGGGCCGCGGATTGCCGCGGGGCGCCTCCCCGGAGGACAGAAGCTCACCGTTCCTTATCCGAGTCACGGCACCAAGATTGTCATAAATTGAGACCACAATAGATCAGAATCCAATTAGAATTTTATTAATTATAGCAAGTAGAATATGAGCAAATACAGCGCTGGACGGCAGGGGAGTCTGCGCTCCGCCAACTGCCATACTGAGCAGTTCAAACAGTCTCTTTTTATACATCTTTACTTCCATGTTCAAAGGAATAGTGGGAGGTATTCTTCTCATGCTTCAGTTTCTTATCTCTGTCTTCGCATGCTTCAGTTCCTTATCTCTGTTGGTTAGTCTGGACATCTGGTGGTTTGGGAGGTATTCTTTGCATGACCTCTACCTTGACCTCAACCTAAGTCTTAATAAGCAGTACCTTAATTTATAGTTTCTCACAATCTCGACATAAGTCTTAGTAAGCAGTATCCTAATTTATAGTTTCTCACAATCTCGACATAAGTCTTAGTAAGCAGTACCCTAATTTATAGTTTCTCACAATCTCAACATAAGTCTTAATAAACAATACCCTAGTTTATGGTTTCTCACACCAATGTATCAAAAGTTTTGGCTCTATGTGCATTGTATACAATTATCCAGGGGTTAAACTGTTTTCAAATTCCCATGAGGCATGATTTATTGCTGAAATAGTGGACTCTATTCTCCAAATGCAAGTGAAAAGTGTTTTAAATACTCTCTCTCTGTATATCATTGAGTTACAGAGGGTTGAGTTTCAGAGTTGGAGTTCAACTTTATATGCCATTAAACATTCATTGGTCCAGAGGGATAAAGTGCAATATCAAAATTAAATTCTACTGATTAAAATGTTCACACTGACTGCGGGAATATTAGATTTAAGTTCTACTCCAGTAAATATTCAGTTATTTTTACAAAGTAAAACAGCTTCAGAAGAAGAAATCAAAGATGACCCCTGTAGTGATCCTGACTGAAAAACCATTGCACATTGAGGAGTTAGTGATTCACATAACAGGTAACTTGATGTACTAGTTTTAACTGGGATAGAGTTATTTTTCTTCATAGTAGCTTGTATGGGGCTATGTTTTGGATTTGCACTGAAAGCAGTGTTGATAACACACTGAAGTTTTAGCTCTTGTTGAACAGTGCTTCAAAGCATTGATATCCCTAAGAAAATGGAATTTTTGGAACTGTCCGCTAAAGACATAACAATGAACTATGCGAGCCTGGCAAAACAGAAGTGGAGGGCCAGAGATGGAAACTGAGAGATAAGGAAGCACTTGTTTTATGACTATATCCTTGAGGAGAGCTGAGAGACTGATCCAAGCAAACATCCCACCTTAGAAGCCTCTGAGAACAGGGTGATAAAGCGTGTAGTCAAGGAGAACAACTAATTGGGATGTTGATAAGAACTAAAACAAAGTGCCCAGTGGGGGAACTATCCTCATTATAATACTAAAAATTGGGCCCATAGGCCAGGAACCACCCTCCCCTCCCAGTAAGTCCCTTAACCTATGAGCATGTGTGCTGGTTTTGGCTGAGAAGGGGTTAATTCTCTTCACTGTATTGCCTGTGGTGGTCAGGGACCTTTCCAGCTTCCTGCGCTCTGCCATGTTGGCAGGAGGCTGGGAGGGGTGGGGCCACAGCTAGGGCAGCTGACCCCGACTGGCCAATGGCAGGTTCATTCCATACCATGTGACACCATGACCAGTATATTCATGGTGGCAGTTGCAGCTTGGGAAGAGATGGTGTTGGGTTGGTGGGTAGTGAGTGGTTGTGTCATGTGCTGTTTGTTTTGGTGGTTCATTCCCTGTGGTTTTTGCACCTCTTGTTGTTTTCTTTTCCATTGCATTTTTGTTGTTGTTTTTTAATTATTATACTGTTCTTATCTCAACCCACAAGCTTTACCCTTCTGATTCTCTCTGCAATCCCACTGGTGGGGGAGCAAGTGAGCAGCTGGGTGAGACCAAATTGCTGGCTAAACCACAACAGTCTTTTTTGGTGCCCAATGTGGGACTCAAGGGTTGGAGGTAATAATAGTGTTGTGACCAGCAGCTATGTTCTCATTTTTGCAGTTTGTGTTAAAGACTGGTGTTGGTTTGTTTAGTCTGCTGTGATTAGTAATATTTTGTCTAAGAGATTTGTTATGCAAACAATGGCTTTCAGCTTTATCTGGTATTTGGGATTTTTGCTGAAACCATTACTGTACTTTGGATACCACATTGTTGAGGCAATTAGCAACTATACCTTCTCCTCTGAGAGATTTTTATATGGAGGAAATACAGAACAGTATCTTTGCAACTTTCTGCTATGATGTCTCTACCTTTATTGCAACAACCTTTTTGTATCTTTAACATCCTTGGTTAGTTAAGATATGCTTATTGTTAGTTTCTGGGCATGTTGTTCTGGTTTTGACTAAGCAACTTAAGAATATCACCCAGAGATATTCCCCAAGGCTTGATACTTACAAGTGGCAGGGCATGTGGGATAGCATCGGCAAATATCTAGGGCAGTGGGCACCCCCACTGTTTTGGAGTTTCACCCCTGAACAAGTGCAGAATCCTGAAAAGCTAGTAGAATACTTGGAGAAAGTATGTTGTTACCCTGGGAACTCCAGAGAGACACAGATAACAGTAGTGTGCTGGGGCCTGGCCCAGCACTCAACGGTGGAGTGGCTTCATTCAGGCTATGATAGTCTACTGTGAGCAGGTCTTACTGATGACTTCTTGGCTCTCCACTCGATGAATGAGCTCATGGATGGGAATAAGGGAGTCTCGGTTGGTGCGATATTGCCGCCGGTGTACTGTTGAGGTGGCGATCGGCACCTGTTGTTCTTTGACCCTCAGCAACCCCACAACAGAAGGGTCCTTTGAGAGACCGAGCAAGGTAGACAGCTGTTTAGTTTCCTCCGTCTCCAAGGCAGCTACACCAAAAGCCCACCTGTAGCCTTTTGGGTCCTTGAAATACCCTCTTCTGAGGTAGTCTATGCCAAGGATGCACAGAGCCTCTGGGCCAGTCACAATGAGGTGCTTTTGCCACTCATTGCCAGTTAGGCTCACTTCGGGCTCCAATACAGTTAGCTCTTGGGATCCCCCGTCACTCCAGCAATGCTGATGGGTTCTGCCCCTATATAGTTTGATGGCATTAAGGTGCACTGTGCACCAGTGTCCACTAAAGCTTTATACTCCTGTGCGTCAGATGTGCCAGGCCATTGGATCCACACAGTCCAGTAAGCCCAGTTGTCCCTTTCCTCCACCTGGCTGAAGGCAGAGCCCCCTAGTCCTGATCATGGCCTTCCAACTAAGCAGTGTGTTGGGAGGCTTATCCTTTGCTCTGCCAAGGATGCAAACAGCAGTTTGCATTAGGTATGCTCTGTGAAAACAAAAAATGTTTGACATGATACAAGGGTGGCTGGGTGAAATTCCCTAACTTGACTTACCCAGAGGTTTTATGAAGTTACCAAATCTGGCTTGTATCGTATTTTCTCCCCCTGTCCTGTTGAGGAGGGGGAGTGAGCGAGTACCTGGGTGGATGTTTGGCCCGTAGCTAAAGTTAACCCACCATAGTCACCTAAGGAACTTTTCTACCCTTTGTCTACTGTGCAGATAAAAAAAAATAATCAGTTGTTCTAAACTTTTGTGTCAGGATAGCAAGTTAGCTCTTTCAGCAGAGGTGGAACGACAATCTTTTAAAAAAAGTATAGTAGTTGATCCAAGTAGGTTCTCAGTTTCCCTGGACACCCTTCAGGATGGTGTTGGTAATATTTTTGTACCCCTCGAGGCAAATTAAACACACCTTTGTACTTAAATACTGTCATGGTTTCAGCTGGGATAGAGTTAATTTTCTTCACTCTAGCTGGTATAGTGCTGTGCTTTGAAATTAGCATGGAAAAAAAACCTGTTGAGATAACACACAGATGTTTAGGCTGTTGCTGGGCAGCGCTGATACTAGTCAAGGACATGTCTAGCCTCCCATGCTCTGCTGGGTGCACAAGAAGCCGGGAGGGGAGGGGGCACAGCTAAGAGAGTGGATTCAAACTGACCAAAGGGATATTCCATATCATGTAACGTCATGCCCAGTATGCTACCTGGGAGGGGCTGGCCAGGGGAGGGAGGGAGCAATCGCGGCTCGGGGACGGGCAGCGTCGGTCGGCGGGTGGTGAGCAGTTGTATCGTTCGTGTTTCTGCGTTTTTGTTCCCTGTTTTCCCTTTCCTTCCTTTTCCCTTTTATTATATTAACATTACTGTCATTATTATCATAATCATTTATCATCATCATTCTATTGTAGTTATTAAACTGTGCTTATCTCAACCCACAAGTTCTTTTGCTCGTCCGATTCTCTTCCCCATCCCACGGGGGTGGGGGGGGGGTGAGTGAGTGGCTGCGTGGTGTTCAGTTGCCAGCTGAGGCTGAACCACGACAAATATAAAAGGATTTAATGAACAATGCACTGGACGAAGTCCTACCACCATAAGCGGTTCTACAAGGAATCTGCAAAGATATGGCTTGAGCCAATTTCTTAAACACACTTACACCTGCACTTACATGATAAGTGTCAGTATGGGGCACCCTAACCTGGTGTTTGATTCTGTTTACCAAAAGTGGCCCTATAGCACTCAGGACAATACTGCAGCATTTCTTATCTCATCAGCAAGGGAAACTTCACTCCCTTCCAGGGAGTCCTTCTGTCTCTGTGTGGAATGATTACTGGGGTGAGATTACTGAGGTTGAAATTATTGATGCTAAAGTTATATCCACATTTCATAAAAGTTAACTTCCAGAGTGGAATGCAGTTGGCATGCTGGAAATTGGTTCAGTGATTGTCCTCTAAGCAACACCACCTGCACTCTTAGATGTTAGGAACACTGAGGGAGGGAGCTTAGTGTCCTAATCTAAGGGAGATAACTGGAGAAGGGAGTGAAGCGAAGGCTTCACGGCCAAACTTGTCCATAAAGCACTACAGATATAGGGGCTGAATGGAACCATGCCTGGACATTATTCCCTGTGGGTGAACTTTGCTCATTATAACACTAAAATACACACCTCCATCCCAAAGTTACCTGCCTCCAAGGTATGACTACCCCTCACTGAGCATGCACTCTGAACTTCTCTTAGTCTATACCTTTAAATGGAAGTGAGGAATTTCTACACCAGTCAATAACAAAAGTATGTATGACTTGAGTCACTCAAGCTCCACCTAAACATAAAATAGTATAAAAATTACCCCCAGAGAGAGGGATGTTAGAGAAGATACCATCATGGACTCCTGGGATCAGTTGATGGGCTGAACCTCTCTTCTTCCCCATAGGGATGCCTATTGGGAAAGACTCGAACACTTGGTTATACCGAGTGATTCCCCTGGGAAATTTAGAGAACAAGCTTGTTATTTTGTGTTCTGTGTTTGTGGTGCTTTTGGCTGGGATAGATTTAATTGTCTTCACTGTAGCTGGTATAGTGCTGATGGCACATTGATGCTTTAGTTGTTAAGTAGCACCTGTAGTAATCAGGGACCTTTCCAGCTTCCCATGCTCTGCCACATAGGCAAGAGGCCAGGAGATGAGGGGCCACAGCCAAGACAGCTGACCCAAGCTGGCCAATGGGATGTTCATTCCATACCATGTGATGCCATGACCAGTACATTAACTGGGGCAGCTGGCACACAGGGGGGTGGTTGTGGCTTGGGGACTGGTGGTGTCAGGTTGGTGGGTGGTGAGCGGCTGTGTCATGAGTTGCTTGTTTTGGTTGTTCATTCCCCCTTCCTCCTGCCCTGGGTTTCATCTTTCTCTCATTCTTTTCCTTTTCATTGCATTGTTGTTGTTATTGTTTTATTTTAATTATTAAACTGTTCTTATTTCAACCCACGAGCTTTACCCTTCTGATTATCTCCCCCATCCTGCCGGTGGGAGAGTAAGTGAGTGGCTGTGTGGGGCTGAGTTGCCAGCTGGGGCTAAACCACAACAGTGTTTTAGCGCTTTATACTTGCACATGCTTTGCAGACAGTGTATTTATCACTGGCAATCTGATAAGAGCCTGTATTTCTATTGCTTCAATAAACTGCACTATTAGTGAATCTGGCCATGAAGCGTTATTGGGCACAACTAGACTAATAGTGATCGTCCTGTTAGCGAACCCCTTGCAGACTAACAGTGCTGAACTGGGTATCACTCAGAATCTAAGCCTAGCTGCCCCCAGCAAGGGGATTTATTTTCTGCCAAAAGTCTTAACTTATTCATGCAACACTCCTGCTTCCAGCCAGTTTAACCCCTTCTGCAGTTCTTGCCCTCCATGCAAGATCATTCCTTGGTCAGGAATTACCACTGCTGAGCAGTTACAATTTGAATTTCCCCTTCAGTGGCCAAAAAGGGCATGTTTTTTCCAGTCACCTTAGCTATGTGAAATTAAAGCAGAAACAGTTCTAACCCTTATCTTGTTATGAAGCTACGATGCCTGACACCAGGTTAGGTGGCCATAAAGGGCCTAACTTTCCCATATGCTTTACCTCAGCTAATTAAGCATGTATTAAGGGCAAAGCACCTACATATGCGATTCTCCAAGGAAATACAGAAACTTATAACTGCAAGCCCTCTATCCTAGCACAGACAAGGTCTCTTCCCTCAAGGAAAAGCTACATAAAGGCTGTGGTTATGTGGCAGTTAAAATATAATGTTGAAATCTATGATAATTTTAGACTTCTGTTGGATTGGATAAGGTTTCAATAAGAAGCTGATGTTGATGAAAACATACTTGCTCTGCCTTTACTGTCCCGAAAGGCAGGAGTGGTGTCTGAATTCAGAGCTTTCCTAGTTGAGAGCATTGCTGGGAATAAACACATCAGTAGCTTTGTGTCAGCATCCAGACTGTGCAGGAAAACAATTTCAGAATTGGTCAGATTTGTAAAATATCTGAGCCACAAACTCTGGAATTGAGTCTGTAGGAAATGGAGAAGCCCCAGCCACTGGCCCCTGTAGCAACAGTTCTGGAATTAAGCCATGAATGCTTTGGCATGAATCCCATTTGGCAAATGTATACTGTAGCTTGTGCAAACGTGAAAAACGTTAGCTTTATGGACATAGGTGCATGTGAAGAAACTTGCAGGCA